>NC_064922.1:928459676-928647376 GCF_023897955.1 Schistocerca gregaria | reverse complement strand
CACTAGATCGCGTGTTTAGTGCAAAGCATTTGCTCTTCCCAATGAAATAAAAATTAACCAACAAAGGTGGTGACAATTCTTACTGGTATGGCAAAGCATATGCAAGTTTGTTTTTTAATAGAGTATTCATGGAACACATTTTGTGCAAGTAGACTTTATATGGGGACTGGAGCAATACTGACATAGTACGGACACAAACAGGTTCTTTTGTAGTTTTTTTTAGTCCATGAGACTGTGATCAAAAGCATATTTCAGTGCCTAATGTTGTGGTTCCTGATGCTCGAGGCATCATCAGAGGCTGCACTCAGGTAGCAGTCTCAAACTTAAACAAGCTTAGCAAGCTGAAATGTCTACATATACACATGCAACTGTCATTCAGTCACATTGTCATATTGCTTATTAAGATATGGAGTTGCACTGACTTGTGTTTTGAAGCTTTTAGAGGGAAGAGTTGCCAGTGTTTTGTATAGCACTAAGGCCACCAATTTGTCAAATTTCAACCCTTTTCCTTTTCTGTTAAAGTTGTTGCTGAGGCTTTGAATTTCCATGTCTTCTCTGTACACACTAGTATAATAATGAGTGGATTTGCATAAAACCACAGTGTCAGAAGTTCAAATTTGACATTTGCCTGGTGCCAATTTATCCATATTTCCCAGACTATAATTGATCTTCTGCTCCTTAAGTTAAGTGTTAATGCTGCTGCTTAGTTACTATGTACACTTAGCTGCTTGTGCAAGTGATTTTGTGTACTGGCATGGCAACTGGTAGGCAGTGTTAAAATATTCATGCACCTTTCTTGTGGGTTTAAAGAGTGTCAAAAATCTTCTTAGTACTCTGCTGATGTGATTTGTGACTGCTTTTAAGTGTGCGAAGAAAACTTTTCCTATAATTCATTCTTTTTTTGCTAGAAGCTCCAGATCTTTTAGGATGTAGTAACCTGTTAATTTCTTTATCAGAGTAACCATTTCTTCTGAAAGTAGCTATTAAATGATCAAACTCTTGCTCCATGTGCTGTGGTTCACCAGTGGTACACTAATATTTCGATCGCTCATCTCTTCTACGTGTAATGGTGATAGAACTTTGTAAAGATGCTATCCATGTGAGTGAGTTTTTTTGTAAACTTTGTTCCCGAAAGTTCCATTGTATCTTTTTAGTAGCTTTACATTATAAAATAGAATGTGGCCTTGTTTCTCTTTTTCCATAGTAAACTTTATATTAGAATTCATAACATTCAGGAAATGTATAAATTCTGAGTGTTCATGTTCTCCATAAGATCATGTAATGAAAGGAGGGTGTGGCTATAGGAAACCACTCAGTGCAGTATTGGGAAATTTCTGTATTGAAAAATTTGAAGAAACAGCTTTTCAGACTAAAAAAAGAGAGAGAGAGAGAGAGAAAAAAAAAAACACGTTATTGGTTTTGGTTGTTGATAATACTTTTGTTTTATAACATCATGGAGAGCATGAATCTCTCAATGAATAAATTTTCTGAATGATGTTAATTCTAATATAAAATTTCCTATGGGGAAAGAGAAAAGAGCTCAAATTTCAAAAGCACAAAGTCCACAGAATGCCTAGTCAAATTAATAGATATGTTTACAAGAAATGTAATCAGTCATGCAGGAAAAACATTAGTGGCTTGAGCTGTAAGCAATAATACTGGGAGAAAGAGCTTGATTGTTAACAGCTACTATCAGAAGGGACAACAATGTATAAGGGATAGGTTACTACTCATCACATAAACAAGATATTGAGTCACAGACAGTCACAAAAAATAAAATGCTGGAAATACTCAGTTTTCAAACAGTCCTTCATCAGAAGCAGAAAACTCTGATAGATTCACAAAAGCATAACTCCCATACAAAAACCTGACTGAGCAGTGATTTAAGTGTTGTGGACGGTGGGGTACAGAAGCAGCATGGGGAGTGGAAGGGGAGGGGAGGGATGGTGGGGGTGGGGTGGGGGAAGATGCTAAACACTCAAATGGCAGCATGCAGGAATGTGATGGATACAGGATAGGACTACTAGGTGCATTGTTGGGAGGCTGTGCTATGGAGGGTAGGTAGAGGTGGAGGTAGAGAATAGGAAAGTCTATGTAGGTGCATTGGCAGGGTAGAAGGAATATATATTTCTGGAGTGGGAGCATGGAAGGGGATGGGCAGGGACTAATGAAGTCAGAGCCCAGGGAGAGTTCAGGGACTGAAAGAAAGGTGTAGGAAGAATTCCCACCTGCATGTTTAAGAAAAACTGGTGTTGGTGGGAAGAAACCAGATGGTGCAGGCAGTGAAGCTGTCATTAAAGTGAAGCACGTTGTATTTGGTGGCATGCTTAGCAACTAGGTGGTCCAGGTGCCTATTGCCCACATTTTGGTGGTGGCCGTTTAGGTGCACAGACAGCTTATTATCATGCCCATGTAAAATGCAGCATAGTGGTTGCAGCTTAGTTGGCAGAGCAGTTGGCTGGTTTTACAGGTGGTCTTATTTGGTGGGATAGGAGATTCCTGTGGCAGGACTGGAATAGGTGGTAGTAGCAGGATGCTCAAGACACATCTTGCATTTAGGTCTATTGCAGGAGTGTGTGTCATGAGGTAGGGTGTTAGGAAAATGGGTAGAAAGGGGCAGACAAAGATGTTGCGCAGGTTCAGGGTGGCAGAATACCACTGTGGGAGGGTACAGATATTAGTCGTCATTTCAGGACACAGTGAGTCGTGGGGATGATAAATGACGTAGAAAAGGCGTAGGAAACGTGTTTCTGGACAAGGTTGGGAGGGTTCAGTCTCTAAAGGCCTCAGTGAGAGCCTTGGTGTATTTGGATAGGGACTTATTGTCACTATATATGCAATGTCCATGGGTGGCTAGGCAGTATGGAAAGAGACTTATTGATTTGAAATGGGTGACAGCTGTCTAAGTGAAAATGATATTGATGGTTGGTAGGTTTGATGTAGATGGAGGTGGTGATGTAGACATTCTTGAGATGGTGGATAGCCAGGAAGTTGTGTTGTTGGGCTGAGGAGGACCAGGCGAAACAAATAGGGGAGAAGGGGATAGGGTGTTGTCATCCTCACCTCAGATCACAAAGATGGTATCAGTGAATCTGAACTGGGTGAGGGGTTTGGAATTATGGATGGTGCAGAAGAATTCTCTAGAGGGCAGGATGGTGGCATGCATGTACCCATTGGTGTACCATGGGGGTATTGTAGGTGATGCCATAAAAAAAAGTAATTGTGGGTGAGGGTATAATTGGTCATAGTCCCCAGGAAGGAGGTCAGTCAGTAGGGCATTAGGAAAGACAGTGTTCTATAGTTGCAAGGCCATCTGCTTGGGGGAGGTAGGATTGACAGTGACATGCCAGATGGTAAAGGAACAGGAGCTGTGGAGAGTAGGTGGGAGAGAGACAGCAACCATTTCATTCACACTCTCTCCACAGTTACTGTTGCTTTACTAACTGGCATGCCACTGCCAATGCTGCCTCTGTCTACACTGGCATCCCTAATACACCCACGGACTTGCTGCTATTAGACACTGCCTTTCCCAGTGACCAATTGATTCCAAACCTACAACTTCATTCCTTGGTACAGCAACTACGTAGCACCATTCAATGCTAACCTGTTGATTGAGTCTTCTAGAGGAGTTCTTCCTAACCACACAGAATTACAAACTCCTCACATAGTTCAGAGTCATTGCTGGCAGCTTCATCATCTGAACTGAGGGTGAGGACATCCTGTCCACATTCCTTCAGGACCACCCCCCCTCCCACCCCCCCCCCCCCCCCCCCAGTTTGTTTCATCTTATCCTTCTTTGTCCAACAAGCCAACCTTCTTGATGCTGACCATATCGAGGATGAACCAATACTACATCCTTATAAGTCCAACCTACTATACTCTGATTCAGGAATGATTGCAGTTAGCACAATTCAATACGTGAACGGGGATTGCTTGTTGCCTGTTCGAAGTTAAGGTAGTGTTAAGGGCAAACATGTGCCCTGCACTCGAGGAAAGTGTATACTGGACTTGTTGCTTACCACCAAGATCAGCAGTGACAATTCGCAACAAATGGAATAAAAATTCACTAAACAACTCATTACCATCATGTTTCATGCTCGCATTGTATACACCATCCATAGCAAAGTGGTAAGAACACTACTGAAAGCTCGTGGTTGTCAGATAATGAGTGATGTAGATGTACAGAACAAGCCTAAACTCGAATGCCATTTATCGTGATGATAACTATGACCACCAATAATACCTTGAGTTTGACAACTGTCACCCATTCCATACCGAGCAGTCTTCTCCATACAGGCTAACCAACTGTGGTCATCGAATCTGCAGTGGGAAGCAGTCCCCCTCCAAATATACCAAGAGTGTCACTGAGGCTTTAACAGACAGAAATTAACCTCCCAATCTTGTCTAGAAACATACCTTCTGTACCTTGCATACACAGGTCACTTACCATATACCACATACCCATTGTCCATCCACAAAGGAGCACTCATCTCATGACTCGGTACCACCCAGGATTGGAAGAACTGAACATCGTTCTCTGACAGGATTTCAGCTGCCTCTCA
Organism: Schistocerca gregaria; assembly: GCF_023897955.1. Taxonomy (NCBI): domain Eukaryota; kingdom Metazoa; phylum Arthropoda; class Insecta; order Orthoptera; family Acrididae; genus Schistocerca; species Schistocerca gregaria. Next base: position 928,642,814 of record NC_064922.1, on the reverse strand, counting down.
TTGTGCCCTGAAATGAGAAATAACATCCCACTATCCTCCACACCTCTTCCACAGTGGTATTCTGCAACCCACTTAACCTGTGCAATATCCTCCTGCAGTAGAGCTAGATGAAAGGTGTCTCCCATACTACCTACTCCAGTCCTGCCACAGGAATCTCCTGCCCCATCTGAGCTGCAACTATTGTGCTGTATCCTGTGTGAGGACGATGAATAACAAGCTGTCTGTCCATTTAAATCTCCACTGAAAAACTGTGAGACACCAGCATTCTGCCCAACACAATGTGCTTCACTTTGATGACTGCTTCACAACCTCTTGTGCCATCTAGTTTCATCCCACCCACACCAGGTTTTCTGAGATGTGCAGATGAGGACACACTCTGCAACATATACTTCATTCCTGTACCCCACTGTCCGCCCCCACCACCACCACCACCACCACCACCACCACCACCACCACCCGGTCTCAGTTTCACTAGTGCCTGCCCTCCACCTGTGTAGCTCCTCCCCTGCTCCCACTCCAGTACTATCAGTACTATGCACATATACTATCCTCACGACACATGAACAAAATCCTTTCCCCCTTCTCTGTGCCTCATCACCTAACCCCAGTACGCACTATAGCTAGGTCTCAGCGTGTGTGTGTGTGTGTGTGTGTGTGTGTGTGTGTTGTGCTTTTGTGAGTATGTTTTTCCTACTTCTGATAAAGGTCCCATCAGAACTCTACTACTGTGGTGAGTAAAGTGTCCTTCCCGTATTGTTGTTAATCCCCAAAGTTTTAAAAGAAACTTGACTCAAATAAATAGAGAGATAAATGCATGTTAAAAGGTCTGGAGATCCTAGTGAAAAAGAATGAAAGAGAAACTTTTACTCCCATTTGTAACAACAGTCACAGATGACATCACCAAACTGCTGAGATGACGCTGTATTGAAGCAGTCTATAAACCAACAAGGAAGGTGCATGAATATTTGAACATTGGGAAGGATGTGTATCTACTAGATGCCATAGCAATAGCACATAAAATCCCTTGCATATGCAGCTAAATGTAAATAGGTACTAAAGATAGTGTTGACACCGATTAAGGAGGACAAGAGTAACTTCAATCCAGGAAACATGGATAAATTAGCAGTATAAGATTCTGCACTGGGACAGTAGTAGTAGTAGTAGTAGTAGTAGTAGTAGTAGTAGTGTCAAATTTGGTCTTGAGGCAATGTTGTTTTATTCAAATCCAAGCATTACTCTACTAGGATGTGCAGAAAAGTCATAGAAATTAAAAACACAAAAATAACTTCAATGGAAAAGAAATATGTTTGCAATTGAGGAATAAAGGAGACCAATCACCCAAAGGCAGAAGCTCTACATCATTGATAAGACAGAAACAAAATGTACAGAACTTTGTCATCTTTCAGATGGAACTTCCCTTTTTCAACCTTGTAGGAGAAACATGCACATGCGCATGTGCACACCCTGCTTCTGTACATAGTGCTCAGTTGATTGCCAGCTGTTTCCTGGTCCACAGTGACAGTGCTGGGGTGAGGTTATGGTGAGGGTGAGGTCAGGTGAGGGATGGAGAGAAGTGGGAGGCAGGGAGAGGGTTGGAATGTTCCCTCTAGAACATTCCTAGCTTCCCAAAATGCTAAACACCTGATCTGGTTCAGGCTATCAATTTGACATCCCCTGTCAATAGCACTCATTACACCATGAGAAAAAGGGCTAATTTTGTTCCACAAAAATAATATTGTCTGAACTATGGTGGCTATTTGTCAAAAAATATTTTTCTTGTAGATAATTCATAATGTTCGAACACAGTAGATGTTACAAAATCCTACTGGAAATCGATGTTGGAGTAATCTGCTGGATTACAGACCCATATCAGTTTTCCTTTATTGAGTGTTGGTGTGACTTGTGCAACTTTACAGCCTTTAAATACAGATCTTCAGACTAGCAACTGATTGTACATGATAACTAAGTATGGAGATATTGTATCAGCAGACTCTGATGGGAACTTTTAACTGATGTAAAATCTGGATTGGAGGCGTTGCCTTTATTAAGTGACCAAGGTGCTTTGCTACACTGAGGATATTTGCATCTAAGTTGCTCATCTTGGCAGTTCTTCATATGGATTCTGGAATATTTACTTCGTCCTCTTTGGTGAAGGCATTTTGGAAAACCATGTTCAGTAATTCTGCTTTAGTGGCTCTTATTTGTGTGTGTGTTGATCACAGATGCCAGTGAATGTTGTGGAATATGCTCTCCTACTGGCCACGAGGTTGGTAAGATCATTTGGTAGGGCATTCCATTCCTCCACCATCACAGTTGACAAACTGCTGGATGGTCGTTGATGCATGCGAACATGTTGAAATAAGTTTCCCCAATGCATCCTACACATGCTCGATGGGATTTAAGTCTCTGAGTCACTGAGTCACTATCTGAATGAGTCAAGGAATGTGGAGGCTGAGTAATAACTGCAGGTTCTTCATGTTCATCACAGGTACTGTCATTGAAGTCTAATTCCACTGTCGAATTGCCACCCTGCACAGGATGAACTGTATCAGGGAGGCACTGATTGGCCCTGGGTTCAGGATGAATCTGTGACTCTTCTGCATTTCTCTCACCCCCATACTCATAATCATCTGAAAAAACATCAGAACATGAATCTTCAAGAATGTGCAGTATCTCTGCTTCATTCAGTCTTTGTCTAGCCATTTCACTACAAAAGAAATTACGATGATGTACCCATTATTGACCACAAAAGAAAATAATAACCATAAAAACGTTGAATGCTCTTATAGTACATAGTACAAACAGCTACGATAGATATTTAGTAAATAAGAATTACTTCAAAGCAAATCGCCTTGACACCAAGCAGAAGAAAATGTAGGATGTCCAACTCTGTACTGCAGTATGCCAAATGAGCATACAACTTGAAAATAACATCTCAGCAGAAAAGTTACTGGCTGTATGTCAATTTCTGTGATGTTCTTTCAACATTTCACTTATCAATAAGCATGTATGAAAATGACACCACCTTCCTGGGTCACAGTTTACAAAAGCAGACAGCCCTGTATTTCGGCAGAATAGCTTGCTCAACAGTGTAATTGCAGATCGTTTATTTGAAGATTACTAACTTCAGATTTCAAGGCACTATTGATGCTTTTACAAAGACAGCACTTCAGAGGATGACTACAATGGGTAAAATACATGTAACAACAGTAGTATGCTTGCCTCTAAAGTAACAAAGGTGACAAATGTCTGACGCGGTTGGCAGCATTACATGGTAGATTTTTCAACCACAAGCAAATGTGCCCCTGCCATCTGTTGAGAACTTAGCGAAATGTATTGTGGCTATTTTTCCAACCACAAAACGTTCTCATTGATGTGCTGGAACCATAAGGACTAAATCACAACGTAAATCAGTGAGAAAATGTGCCCTACGTGATGTTGAAAAATTGCCACAAACCTATAAAGGGCTAAATCCCATTAGGCATGTGTAAGATGCATTTGGGAGTCAATCTGCATTATATACTTGTTCACCAACAATCATCCAGCAGTTGTCAATTGTGCTGGTGGAGGAATGGAATGCCATACCACAATAGCTCCTAACTAACTTCATGGCCAGCATGAGCGCACATTGCAGAGCATCCTATTGAGAAATGTGTCTTTTGTAATGTTCAGGGAACCATCATAAATCGCGGTGGCTGCAGGGTAATCATTGTCTCTGAATAAAAGTGTCATTTCTTCCACTTACCTTCTATACTGTACAGTACTGTGGCAATGGTTAGTTTTACTGAGCTGAGGTACCTGACAGAGACAAATCAAGCAAAAGTTATTTTCAATACTAGTGTAGTTTGAAGGTGAATTAATTTAATTTTGAAGTTTTAGTGGCAAATTTCTGTATGCAGAAGAAAAGTTGCAGCTGACTCAGTGAAGACTTTCTTATATGGTGCTTAGCAGTTTTGTTCTTCAAATTGACTTGTCAGCAGTATAATGACTAGCATTTTTGCTGAACTCCTGATAAGGAAAGCTCACTGAATAGTGAAGGATACATTGGCAGAGGTGTTGATGACTCACTATAGAGGTTTTTACGCAGACACACAAACTAGTAACGAACCGTCGGAAGGCTATAATAGTGATTACTAGTGATGAAACCTTGCTTCATCATTGCAAGTGATAAAAGAACCCTTATACTCAATCTATTACGTCTGTATTACTTTGAAATGCTTTCAGTGCAAAGTCCCTCCTGCATAGAAAAGTTGCCATTGCATATCACAAAGTGCTTGCTTTCCTCATCTGAGAAAAGTCCTTAAAGCTTTATCCATTTGTTGGGTTCCAACAATATGAAAATAGACACTTACATGGCTGCCTGTTGTTGGTCCACAGTTAACTAGAAACAACACTGAATGTGCCATACCCTTGCACAAAGCTTTGTGCAAGTTTTTTTTTTTTGTTTCATTTGAAGAATCTGCTTCATAAAGGTAGTGCTGTCAGGGGCAAATCAGGAAAACAAGTGTGGTGCAGAACGCGCCCCCCCCCCCCCCCCCCCCCCCCCACACACACACACACACACACACACACACACACACACACACACACACACACACACACACACACACACACACACAGAGAGAGAGAGAGAGAGAGAGAGAGAGAGAGAGAGAGAGAGAGAGAGAGAGAGAGAGAGTTTATGAATTGAATTGCCTCTTTCATTGTTAGATTTGTTAATTTTCTGCCTCCCTCATTTTCCAGTCTCTTCACATCACTATGGGTCACATCTTATCCTACCTCCATAATTACTTTTATCCTTTCTATACTTGTTATTTTCTTGTGCTTATTTATATTGCTCATGCCCCCCCCCCCCCCCCCCTGAATAACGTGCACACGCTTCTTTGTTTTTCAGTCTTTCGATATGCTCATCAATCACAAGATGTACAGTGTTCAGTCTGGCAAAATCTTCCTGTAGTGGCACCTCTTTTTTTCCTTTAAGTGCAGTAGGCGTGTTTTGGTTGCAGTCTATTGCTTCATTAATATTTATCATTATAAATCGTGCATAACTTTAGAGTCATTATTTTCACAATCTGTAAACTGAATGGTTAGATATTTTATTAATCTAAAATAGTTTGTTTCCATAGTATTTAAACCTTCCGAAAGCTTGCATTATGTACTAAGCTTTCTAAAAACACCTGTCCCCCCATTTCTGCTTGTAAAATATTCTTCTTCCAGTATAAATTCCTTCAGAAATTAGTATGTTTTTATAGTCATGGTTTGTTTATCTGTCAAGTTACTAAAACAAAGATGATGTAACTTACCAAACAAAAGCGTTAGTATGTTGATAGACACACACACACACACACACACACCCATCTGCACATATACAGACACAAGTAGACATTTGTAAAGGCAAAGAGTTTTGGCAGAGATGTCAGTCGAGGCGGAAGTACAGAGGCAAAGATGTTTTTGATGACGGGTGAGGTATGAGCGGCGGCAACTTGAAATTAGCGGAGATTGAGGCCTGGTGGGTAACGGGAAGAGAGGATTTACTGAAGGGCAAGTTCCCATCTAGGGAGTTCTGATAGGTTGGTGTTAGTGGGAAGTTTCCAGATAACTCGGACGGGTTAACACTGTGCCAAGATGTGCTGGCCGTGCATGAAGGCATGTTTAGCCACAGGGAGATTCTCATTACCAACAAACACTGTTTGCCTGTGTCCATTCGTGCGAATGGACAGCTTGTTGCTGGTCATTCCCACATAGAAAGCTTCACAGTGTAGGCAGGTCAGTTGGTAAATCACATGGGTGCTTTCACACGTAGCTCTGCCTTTGATCGTGTACACCTTCCAGGTTACAGGACTAGAGTAGGTGATGGTAGGAGGGTGCATGGCACAGGTTTTACACTGTGGGTGGTTACAAGGGTAGGAGTCAGAGGATAGGGAAAGTGGTTTGGGGATTTCATTGGGATGAATCGAGAGGTTAGGTGGACGGCGGAAAGATACTCTTGGTGCAGTGGGGAGGATTTCATGAAGGATTTTAGGAAGTCGTATCCCTGCTGGAGAGCCACATTCAGAGTCTGATCCAGTCAGATACTTTCCTTAAAACCCACATCCTTTCATCTTTCCCTCTTTCCTGATGAAGTAAGCGTGGGTTGCGAAAGCTTGAATTTTGTGTTTGTTTGTGTGTCTATCAACAGACCAACACTTTCGTTTGGTAAGTTACATCACCTTTGTTTTTAGATATATTTTTCCCATGTGGAATGTTTCCCTCTATTATATTTACTAATGTAATGATTTATATATATGTAATGTGTGTGTGTAATTTTCAATGTTATTTAATGTGCGTTATTTCTTAATGTAGTGTTGTGTATTGCAGGCATTGCAATTTTTTTGTTTCTAATAATTTGATTACTTTAAAATGCCCATATACATCCATTTCTTTATACTCATTTGCAAATTGTGATATTCAGAGTAGTGTAATGAGCTGCCCGGATTTCGTAGGATAGTTCTTCCAGCTCCAGCCGATCTGAAGTGGGCCAAACAAGATGTGTGCAGCGCGATAGTGACTGTAGTGGGACCCATTCACAGGATGGCTCTTGCCCACCCATGCCTCCAGCTCCTGCTTCAGCCCCCCCTGTGGTATCTTTACTCAAACTGCAGCAACAGCACCACCATCACCACAATCATCACCATCAACAGCAACAGCAACAACAGCAGCAGCAGCAGCCACAACCAATAGTGCCTCTTCAGACATGTGATGATAGTAGTTTAGGCCCACAGTTTCGACAGTTACCAACCCCTTCGGCACATGTGATGTATGGAACACCTGTCTTCTTTAACCATCCTCACCACCATCAGCAACAACGTACACAGCCAGCCCCACCTGTACCCTATAGGCAACCCCGTATGCGCCGCCCCCAGTATCGTCGAGAACCTCCGTCACTACCATCTACACCAATACGCCCAAACAGTGTTGCAGCAGGAGCTGGGCCACCTGGACCCCGGTATGGGTTTCCAGCTGGTAGGCGTGGGCCAGGTGCAAGTTCATCTGCACATCGCCGGGCTCAGTCCCCACCCTCTGCTCATACTCCACCACCCTTGCCATATTCACCTCTCATTCGTTCCCGGGCTCCCTTCCCTCAGCCTGTTCCTACCCCTTCAAACCAGTTCCAGGGTGCGCCTCCTCGTCCAGCGACAGCATACTTCCAGTCAACTACGTCAGCATCTGGCACTGATGGTCCACGCCGCTACGGACCTCGCAAGTCTGGTCCGAATAATGGTGGGCGTTATGCCGGGGGAGGTGGTGGTCCAAAACCAGCAGCAACGGTGGCGGGAGCAGCCACAGCTCGTTTACCTGCTCCTGCAAATTCATCAAGCCCTGATGATAGAGCTGGAGGTGATGGCCCAGCAGTTGTATCATTACCACCCTCGTGCACTGCTGTCCGGGCTTCGTCACCTTGTGAATCTGAGACAACTGTAATTACAGCTGCTGCAGCTGTGGCAGCAGACTCAACTCATGAAGTCTGTCGTGAACTACAAGCTCTTACAGTCTAGGATATAAATATTAGTTGCCTTTTCTGTGAACAATTTCTAATATAGGATCCTGTCTTGGATAATATAGATTAGTATATAGCTTAAGGAATAAGATTACTGGGGATATTGCTATAAAGTCATAGAAGGTGAATTTGCTGAACCTCAGTGAATTAACATCACTGAGATGCTGTGCTCTTCAGCACTGTGAGCAACCAGTAAGTGATATTGTACAGCAAGGCACATGAATTAGCATATTAGTTTTGATAATTGTGTGTTTGTTTGATAAGTTTACTTATGTATGTATTTCTCTGGGTGATTGATGTTTAGTAGTATGTTTGGAAAATTTCAAAGAGAAGAGAACTTTATTTGAAACAAACAAGTGATAGCAAAATTGTTCATTCTGTTATATTTGTGTGCCTGTGTGTGGTGTGTGTTGGTGGCCAGAACTGTGTTCAGCTGGATAGTGCCAGCAAAAATGAATATATGTAGTTAATATTCAAGATATAATAATATATTATATTAATGTAAATGTATATGTATATACATAATTGTACCTATGTATATATGTAGAATGTAAAGGCATTGTGTGTACATGTGGAAGTAGATTTATATTTAAATTATAAGAGGATATACAAACAGTTTAATTAAAATAGCTTTTTTAAAGTAAAATATGTTGCCTGAATGTGTTTAACTTGCAATAGAAATTTGCAAGTTAATCTTCTGGAAAGTGAAACATATTGTATGCCAAACAATTTTTGTTGAGTAATGTTATCTGGCCTTGAGATGTTGTCCCTATAGTTTCCCAAGCTCACTGTAATATACAAGACATAAGTCACATACAGACAACAGTGACATGCAAGACACCACATATTCTGCTAAGTCATTTTTCTTTTGAAAATATGTGCTTCCACTGGGAAACTACATTCGAAGACTGGAAAACAATAACCAATTACATTAGAGTCCAAAACATTAAACTAATATTTTCGCTAATATCCGTTTAAAAATGAAAGCAGAGTAACAGAACAATTATCAGTGTTACATTATTATGTGATTTATCGACTGACGTTGGGTCTAAGACAGTGTTAGTGTAGCATAAAGATTTGTTTATAATGTGAGAAGTGTAGAGATTGTACTCAGAATCTTGAGGAACTGCATTGTTGAAACTAGTAAGAGCTTGTGTGTCAACTGCTAATAGTCTTGTATTTGTCTCGGTGGCAGCATGTGAACACACAGCAGTTATGAGTTACACAGTGAGAGAAATGTGAAAAATATTTTAGTGTAATTTTGGTTTATGTTGAGCTGCCCTTGCGTATAGAGACTGGTGTGCAGATAATTTGCTCATGACTGAAAGCATGTGTTCTGTGTTCGCAGATTTTTCCCTTTCTTTAAGGAGAAAACATCCAGCATTGCTCAAATGTCATTGCCAAATTATTCTTTATATTTATTATATTTGCATATTTCAAGATAATATTCAGCAGGTTCTGGAAGTTCCTATTGATATACTGTTGAAATTAACAAATTCGTTTACGGCATCTGCACATTTTGTGCCTCCAGCCTAATACTAAGTCTAAGGTGAAGTTTAAATGAATAATCGTTATTTCCTTCACAGTACTGCTGTCCTCAGTTTTAACTACAGTTATTCAGTTTCCCCAGTTCTGACTCAGTTTTAGCATGATTTTAATTGGCACTAACACTAATGGCAATTAAGTTAGTTGGCTATTAACAGTGCACCTGTGACAGACTTACTGAAATGGAAAAAAGCAAAGCAAACTGTAAAAAATTAAATTGTTTTATGAAAATGATTTTATTACTGTTGTGTAAGAATACTTAGATCATCTAAATATTTTATGTGATGGACAGTGGTAGACTGGTGCCAAAAGTTTAATAGTAATGTATATAGGTGCCAAAAGTTTCAGAGAAAAGTGTGCAGCATTGTGCTTCTGCAGTACGACATCCAATTTACACATCAAGCTTTTGTATTAGAAATATTTGGCTCCTCACATTACTTTTCGGCCTAAATTATTATAATGGGACAGGAATTCTCAGGATTATTTTAATGATACCTAGTCATGCAATATTGCCATTGTTGTGCTGACAATAATGATGTGTGTTCTGATACACATCATAAGAACTTGATCAGGGCTGAGGTGATCATAGAGACAGCACTGTTGAAATTTTAACTTTGTTTTTCATCTTATTTCCTATCAAAATAGTGTTTCACTACCCACATTAAGCTTATGAGGTTATTGCCTCTTAATAACTGTACATTATTAAAGTTAAATCACTACTATGATCTTCTCAGCCCTATCTTACCTTAAGTAAGGCTGTGAGTATCCTATAAAAGAAGAAATAACTAGATGGATTAAAACTAGTGCCTTTTGTATGTTATGAAAAGCCTAAATGCTAAGACAGAGTTAATGTTAAGGTTAACTTATTTAAAATCTGAACTGCAAAGTGTGAGTGAAACATGTTTTTGTCATTGTGTATGTGTGAGTATTGTCATTACGAGTACCTGTGTAAAGTATATTGTATGTGTCCTGAAATGTCGTCATTGATGTTACTATGTATAGTAGAATAAATAAAATTTTGTGATGTAAAAAGTCAAATCTGTGAAGCCCATGACAGAAAAATTTTTGAGCCAGCTCCCCAGCCTTCCAGTAATGGTGCTGTTGTTAGGTGTGTGGAATTTGGCTAAGAAAAGAGCTTAAATCATTTATGAAGATTGTTGAAAATTTCATCTGTGAAGTATACAACAAATGGATATTAATGAAAGTGATAAACCTAACTAGTGCCTGTGAGTCACTAAGCATATTGGAGCAATTTAGTAGTACCTTACGATAATTGTCGCAAAATGTTCAGCTGAATGTATTGAGTATAAAATGCCATTTCTGTGTCATTTATAGTACAAATGTGTGCAATAAATTCATGCTCTTTGCATAGTAAAAACATAGAGCACAATAAAAGAGCTCATATGCAGACATTGTCATGGTACTAAATTGTCTGTGATTGTTTATTTATTTTTTTAAGCATACCTCCAGTTGTACCTCAAAATTTGAGATGTTAAATTACAGTTGCAAGTAATGTAGCAGCTGATTGATCAGAATGTGTAATACTTGTTTCTGTAAGAAATAAAACTAATTTTTTTCATTGTACTATATGTAAAATATATGGTTATTTATATGTGTAAACTGATGGTAAAATAAAGCTCACAGGGAAAAAACTATGTTTTTGGTTTTAGCTGTAGTGTGTTTGACGTCTGCTTAATATCAGTGGTGATGTTAATGGAAATGCCACTCTTGTAATTAATCTCTTGGAAATGTAGAAAAGATTGGAGGATACTATAGCTGTGACTATAAAATCTGGTTAAATATATTTTTGGGAGATCAAATATCAGTGAAGAAAATTGCAAATAACTGTAGAGTACAATATTTCTTTTTTAATATCTTTTTAAGTAGATCAAAAATGTTGCCTATAAGCAGTGAAGAATCAATGGGACCAATAAAAGTACTCTCAACAATGGTAAATATACATGACCCTTGCTTTGAAGGCTTGAGGGTCAATATTGTATGTCTGGAAGGTATTTGTTGTGTAAAAATGATATTTGGTAATTCAGTATGAAGAAGGAAACACTGCTTTCCCATTTAATCAATAAGATTGTAAAGGATCGGGAATGAAATGTAGCTGATTAGTTTAGTTCTTGTTTCACATGAAGAAAGGGATTTTATTGAACTCTATGAACAAACAGGCCCAAAACATGGGGATAAGTGAAAAAGCTTTTTCAGAATATAATAAATGAAGCTCATCAAATCTTGTCTATGATCTCACTGTTATGACTGACTATGTTGTTTGTATTAGTGAGCATTATGCTAACAGGTAAAAACGTGTATTCTGAAACAATGCTACTGTATTGCTGGAAGTTTAATTACTTACAGTGTATTTAAAATTAGTTGCGACTTTAGATGTTTGGCTCGCCAGAGGGGACATGATGCCATTGTCCAGGTAACACTAATGGCGAGACGACTTTCCCGACCTCATTTCGCTTGGTGAAGTGCCACACCATGCATAAACTACCACGATATGTCAAACATTGGATGCAACTACGTTCTTCAGCTCTCATTGTGAAATAGCATTTTATGGCATTGAAATTTTTCTGCAGCTATTATGAAAAAGCGTTTTGTGTTTACATTGCACCAATAACTACAGTCCAGAACTTCTGAATACTCCTGCAATAAAATTTTTGTCCAAGAATACGTTCACCAGCTGTGAAGATAATGTTCTGCTGCAAAATATTGCAGCAAATTTGGCAATAGTAATGGTCAATAGCCTATACCATTCTGTCGTGATGGATAAAGCTCCAACAGTACAATGGAAGACCGCAGGTAGTTTCCTCTGGGTACAAAGATATGTTCTATGAGATAAAAGTTGAACGTAGAATTTATAAGGCGAAGTTACTGTAACTTGTAGTGCTGTACAAGCCAAAAATTCCATGCTACAAAGTCGACAAAAACTTAACGTGTTCATTATATCCGACTGAGAAAGTGTAAGCCTAGTTGAAAAGTAATGTGGCAGAGAACAAGTAGTAGTTTACACTCACTAAAGTTGAAATGCTGACAATAGAAACCATTGCAAATGTTACACCACTGGACTATGCTCAAGTTGTCATCATACCATGAAGATAGTTGGAGGCATGAATTCATTAAGGACTGTGGTGAATTTGAGGACTACGTAACTTCACTTTTGTCATGTTAAAATATGTTTCTTTTGCCAAAACACACCCAAGTTTAAAAATATTCATCTCGCTAACATTCTAATGCAGTTGAAATTGGGAAAGAATGCTGAAATTGTGTATTATTAAACTAGCAAGAGAGGGCAAGACAGGTAAATAGTTCATGAAAAATTTCATTGTCAGTATATAAATAAAATTGTAACTCATTAACTATGTTGTTGCAAAACCCACAGCAATTCTCGTTTCACAACGAGACCTGCACCTTAAAAACTACATTACTTCATGGGAAACTGTAGCTGCTTGAATATCGCAGTAGATGTGGATGTTTCGCATATTAATCGTTTGGAAAAACTCTTCTCATTGTGTGCTGTTATTTGCCAAAATCTTGTTTTGATCTCTTAGACTGTTTACCAGATAAAAGAGATTTACAAGTATTTTATTCTGGCTTTTTCACTGATGCACGAGTTTGCCACGGAGCGCTTTACACATACCAATTTTGTTTTCTGGAGATATATATTAAAAACAAAGATTCCAAGACTTACCAAGCGGGAAAGCGCCGGCAGACAGGTACATGAACAAAACACACAAACATACACACAGAATTACGAGCTTTCGCAACTGGCAGTTGCTTCGTCAGGAAAGAGGGAAGGAGAGGGAAAAATGAAAGGATGTGGGTTTTAAGGGAGAGGGTAAGGAGTCATTCCAATCCCGGGAGCGGAAAGACTTCCCTTAGGGGAAAAAAAGGACAGGTGTACACTCGCGCGCGCGCGCCCACACACACATCCATCCGCACATACACAGACCGTCATCGAACCCATCATTCTACCATTCCTAGACCGGCAAGGGAAGTTGCTGTTCCAACAGGACAATGCACGTCCGCATGTATCCCGTGCCACCCAACGTGCTCTAGAAGGTGTAAGTCAACTACCCTGGCCAGCAAGATCTCCGGATCTGTCCCCCATTGAGCATGTTTGGGACTGGATGAAGCGTCGTCTCACGCGATCTGCACGTCCAGCACGAACGCTGGTCCAACTGAGGCGCCAGGTGGAAATGACATGGCAAGCCGTTCCACAGGACTACATCCAGCATCTCTACGATCGTCTCCATGGGAGAATAGCAGCCTGCATTGCTGCGAAAGGTGGATATACACTGTACTAGTGCCGACATTGTGCATGCTCTGTTGCCTGTGTCTATGTGCCTGTGGTTCTGTCAGTGTGATCATGTGATGTATCTGACCCCAGGAATGTGTCAATAAAGTTTCCCCTTCCTGGGACAATGAATTCACGGTGTTCTTATTTCAATTTCCAGGAGTAATATAATCACTCCACGTTAGAACGGCAATTTAATAGATTATCTACATTTTATACGGAGCAAAGCAACATATCACTTAACGTACACCAAATGCTAATTCATTGCGACCCCTACTTTCCACCGCAAATTTTAAGAATGTCTTGTAGTAGTTGACCTTATATTGAAATATCACAATAACTATGACAATTAATGCAATGATAGGCAGTTCGTCATGAAGCTGATGAACGAAGCTATAAAATGTGCGACAATCAAACTTTATTAGTGAGTAGTTTCTTTAAAATCGTTTTGTAAAGACTGCAGATCAGCCGGCTTGCGCGACTTGCATTTCGTGCAGTCAAGCTAGCTTGCCCGGTAGGCCTGGCATTATCACCACCTGCTGACGCGCCCAGTGCATGCTGGCAACTGCAGTTCCCTCCACTAGTGCTCTGCACTGAACTGTCAAATGTTGCAACTAATTTTAAACACACAGTAGTGAGCTGTTTTTAGGATGGGTGGGGATAAGTAGTGATTTGTGTGACAGGGGTAAATTATTGGAAGAGACTGGTACGCAATTGGGCTGCTGGTTTAAAAGAAATTTGTATGGAAGAAAACGTTTTACTCAAGACACAAATCATCAAGCAAAAGAAATTCAGACATTATGTGTTTGGGGGGAATAGACAGATCTCTGCAAATGTTAACAACCAGCTGTCACAACTGCACTCAAATATCAGCAGTTTTGTTATGTCCTCATGCCTGTTTGTGTAAGCATAACTGCCCCCTCCCCCAACCTGAGCTGCCGTAATACTATACAAGATGCATCTTACCTTATGCAACAAATAGTGTGGAAGTACAGATTACACACACTGAAAATAGTATAAGCATTGTCTTCATTACCTTGAATCATATTGCATAGCACATATCAATTAATAAAAGCATTTTTGCATATATGTTAAAGATAAAAACTCAAAGAATAAGTAGCTTTTTCAAAGAGTAAATATTTTCCCCAATTCAGGTAATATTCTTAAAAGCAACAAGTATCTTTGCATTACACTCTGTGTAAAGTAGCCTTTGTTGTTTGTTCTTCAGGGTTCAAGCTATCTCCCTACCAAATTTAAATGAAATCGGTTCAGCAGATTAGTTGTCAAAATGTAACAGTCAGTTACTTTTGCATTTATATTATTAGTATGGATAAAACTTCCAATTACGATATATATCTTTTCTGTGGTTAGATTTTGATGAGTTAAAGCCTATACGGTGCTCCAAGTTATGCACATGCTAAAACCACCATGAAAATTTGGCTAGCAGTATTGGAGAAGCGTGTTCAGACACGACAGTTTTACACATTTAGTGTTAGTATAAGTATCCATTATGAAACAAAATGCTCATTAATAATGTATAATTGTATAGCAGTTTAAATAACTATGTATTGTCTGGAGAGTCAGGCTCAAATGTAGTCTACATTTTGCCCCACCCCCACCTCGTTTGGCATACCACTCTGCTCTTCTTCATGACATGCGTTTTTCCCTTTTGGTGAGTTTATGTTGTATTATCTCTCTCATATTTTTTTAAAATTACAATTGAAGGAAGTAGTCCCTTTATTTTCATTCTATATACACACAGCTAACTTTACCTGAGTATTTGTAGTACAGATAATGCCATTTGAAAAGTGGCATGTCAGTAACAAGGAAGAACAGTTTTTTAAGCCAGCAATCTGTTTTCTGTTCACATAAATATTATGATAGTATCTGGTCCTCAGTCTGACATCTTTGTTGTATTTGACAATTGGTAGCAGTTTTGAGATTGTTTGCAAACTTGAATTTGGCAATTGTGCCTAAGATCATGAAATTCTGTGGAAATGTAACTAACCTCTCATCTATCTTTCCATTTTCCAATAACTGTGTCTTGCATATAGCAAGTTTTTGTATTTCATTTTCCAAGTTATCTTCTTAAGGGGTCTTCTGTCTATTTAACCTTACTCTGTCAGAGCAATCCATTCGAGATTAAATAAGGTTTTAGCTACTGCAAAGCTGCTGTAATAATTGTCCATGTAAATATGATTCAGCTTTTCCTCAACACCCTTTCAGCATGTGATTTTCCGTCCTATTGTGAAGCATCCCAGTGCATTCAATTATAAAACTGTCCGCATCTCCATCTCCAAAGAATTTGTCAAAAGGTAGACATCATCATGTTGATAAATTTGTCACATTCTGTTTCAAATAATCAGATAATCTAGTACAGGTTATTTTAGCGAAAGTAATGTGTCAGATGGTGACATATCTGCATCTTCATAATCACTTTTCATCTATTTTGAAACAGAGGATCTTTTTTCCAGTTTTGTAAGTGGATGGATATCTAACAAAATACCTATCATCTGTATTTTAATTCAGAAATATATTCAGTGGTGTCATCCATCTCATCAGCTAGACTGTGAAGTATGGCAACTGTAAGTATTAGCCTAAAGAAATCCATTTGTGTACTTAGTAGGATGAACAAGTAAATGTTCTTGTTTTGTAAGTGAATGATACTGCAAGTCATGTGGTTCGTTACGCTATGTCCCACCTCACTTATTAAATTCTGCAATTGCAGGATCATCATCGATGTCATCAGTATCTTCAGATTCTGCACGGCCACAAAACTGTCCACACTATCAGCACTCTGGTACATTTCCTCAAGAAACTAGACTGTGAAATTGATCTAATCTTTGCAATAATATATATTTTCAGATGCAGTATGGCATATCTCCTAGTTTTTTGTTCATTAGTACATCCCCCAAAAGTTTCAACTTGTATGTGTCAAATGTATATATTTTAAGAACTACAACTTGTGGATAAAGTGCCCAACTCACGATAAACTACATGTCTGTCCCATTTTGAACTATGCCAACTACACAGCTACGCTCAGACAAACATGCATGCTAAATTTGCATCAAAAGCAATTCAAGGATGAGTATCTGCTGATCAATGAATGGCTAGGTGTAAATAAAGGACATCCATTAGACAGCTACTTTTTGTGTATGCTTCTCCATAAAACCCTGGGGCCTGGTGCCATTTGCAGAAGTGAGAACAATAGTGTAGTACACCCTACACTCCAATTTGCATGCAAATCTTCACAGTTGCTTGATGATAAATAATAATAATGCATGTTTCTCTGCCACACAGTAGGGATGAGGTTATGCTGCAGTCACTGGTGAGCACATGGCATCAGGCAACAGGCCTTGCTGTAGCTGTGGCAGCCTTGTGGAAGTCACTATGGTAATAATGCAAGTGTGTTTTATAGTTATGTTTTATCAAGTATCAGATCTAGTAAGGCTGTGGAGTAGAATAAAAAACTCATGACAGTTTTGTTTGTAAGGCCCAGTGACAGGAGGACATGTTCAAAGTTAACTGCAGTATTAGTGTCACGCAGGTTATTGACTTAATAGTAAATAACAGAAGAGGAAGATGTATATATGCAGACTACAGTGAAAATTTGTACCACAGCTGGGATTTGAGCACTAGTCTTCTGCTCAGTAGGCAAATGCACTAACCTCTATGCAACCGTGGCACAGCGACTGCGCTGAACTGCTGTAGCACACATCCATCCTCAATCCAAATTCCCATTCCCACCTCAACCCGTTTGGCATTCCCACTAAACTTGAACAGCATCCTGCTAGGCTCTCCAACTGTATTGGAATAGCACCTAGGCATTGAACAAAACTGCATCAGGATCCAGTCATGCAAAGCCACTGTACCAGGGTAGGGTAGTTGTTAGTGCATCTGCCTAGTGGGCAGGAGAGAGAAGTTTGAATCCTGGTCTTGGTACAAATTGTCACTTCAGTCTGCACAGATGTTTGAAAGTTGAAAATGCCTAATAGTTTCATTTTATCAGAAGAGCAAGAGTTGGTATTTGATAAAGCAAAAACAAGTTTAAAAGGAAATACACAAACTTTGTTCTTAGAGTTCCAGTTGGTCCCAAAATGCCTTACCTCCAGTTTGGACTTGGCAAAAGTACAATGGTCACCTTTCAAAGTTTTTACAAAAACAATGAAAGAAGAAAATTTTGGGTACAGGCCTGGCCAATCACATGGCATTATGCAAGAGTATTATTATTTTATTATTATTATTATTATTCGCAGTTACACCCTGTGGGGACGATGCATAGCATTCTGCCTCATTTGTGCATTCTTTCTGATCTTCCACGATGCTCACATTTTTACTCCATAACATCTCTTTCTGTCCTCAGTCCTCTTTGTCCCTGGTTTCTTTGGGACTGCATTCTCTGACTTAACATTCCATTTGTATATATTGTCTCTTTATGTGTTTATGTTTTGAACTATTGGATCAATTTGTGCTTTTTCTATGTCAAGTTTGACTTGTGTGATCAACGGTATTGTTGTCTTGACCCCTTGTATGTATGTCAGAATTCTGTCATTGAATCTTGTTGGTGGTAGCCTCCTGATGTGCCCATAAAACTTAAACCTTCTTTTTCTGACATCTGCTGCTAGGTTTGACATCATCTCTGTGGTTCTCCCTGTAGAGTAATTTATATCCCACTTCTGTCAGTTCTGGGCCGAGAATGTTTCTCATGATTTTACATTCTTCTTTCAATATATTTTCCATGTCACTTTTCATATGGAATGTTAGTGTCTCACTCAAATACAGTATTTTGGGCTGGATTACTGTGTTGTAGTGTCAGATCTTTGTTTGAATGTGTAGCAGTTCCACCTGCTTAATTTTATTTTGTTTGTTGTCCTTGGTGTTAACCTATTGCGTTGCTACACTGGCTGAAAAATGAAGTTTGTAATGTGGACACTGACTACTGTACATAATGTAACTGACAGATGCACAGTTGCGTTTCACTATCTTTTACTTTTACTTTCACTTTTCACAACCCCCCCCTCCCCCCATATTACAGTTATATGGCCAGTGCACTATTGTTTAACTTTTGATAAGCCTCATTAATAGTTAGCAGGCAAACCTCCACATACTGCTACAATAGTTTACTGTTGAACATCTACAACCAAGAAAAAACAACCACACAGTTCTTGAAGAATAGAAAGGTACGCATGGAGCATACACTTGTCATTATTTTTGCACACAGTCTAATTGTTTAGCACACACATATATTTATTTATTTTACACACAAATGTTGGCTGGTGGGAATGATTCTTGGTGAGTGGAGATGCAGTTCTGTGTTGAGAATATTGTTTCAGATTCAGGGCAGTTAAGGAGATCAGAGAATAATGTGGCAGTCCTTGAAACTTCCTGGCAGATTACAACTGTGTGCCGGACCGAGACTCGAACTCGGGACCTTTGCCTTTCGCGGGCAAGTGCTCTACCAACTGAGCTACCCAAGCATGACCCACGCCCCGTCCTCACAGCTTTACTTCTACCAGTACCTCGTCTCCTACATTCCAAACTTTACAGAAGCTCTCCTGCGAACCTTGCAGAACTAGCACTCCTGAAAGAAAGGATATTGCGGAGACTTGGCTTAGCCACAGCCTGGGGGATGTTTGCAGAATGAGATTTTCACTCTGCAGCGGATTGTGCGCTGATATGAAACTTCCTGGCAGATTAAAACTGTGTGCCGGATCAAGACTCGAACTCAGGACCTTGGCCTTTTGCGGGCAAGTGCTCTACTAACTGAGCTACCCAAAAGAAGTAAAGCTGTGAGGACGGGGCGTGGGTCGTGCTTGGGTGGCTCAGTTGGTAGAGCACTTGCCCGCAAAAGGCCAAGGTCCGAGTTCGAGTCTCGGTCCGGCACACAGTTTTAATCTGCCAGGAAGTTTCATATCAGCGCACACTCCGCTACAGAGTGAAAATCTCATTCTACCAGTCCTCGACAAATCTCCAGATTATTTAATGTGAGTTTTCCATCTCATTTTCTGAAGCACAAGTTTTGAGGCTTGTACCCACAGACCTTCCTTGCAATAGTCCGTTAGAATTCTTTTGTGCTGTTGTTGCGGAAATTTTCCTCTATAGCGTCCAGTTGCTCCTTCATGAACTTTCTCTTAGCTTGCCTAATGAGCTTTGCCACCTGTTTTCTGGACTAGTTAAAAATAATATAGGTCATCAGGGGATTTTTTTAATGTTGTGTTCCTGGAAATCTTGTTTACATGTTTCTAGTGCATTTTCACATTCTGAGTCCCACCATGGGTGAGCAGTGTTATTTTTCCAGTCAGTTCTCCAGCTTTTTGTGTGACCTTTCCGTGGAATTCTTCCCATGCCTGCATGTCTATTTTATGTTGGATTCTATGATCTTACACACACACACACACACACACACACACACACACACACACACACAAAATTTCTTTCAGGTCATGCTGTAGTAAAAAAAAAATATTTTGACTCTTATTACCTTTTTCTCGAATGAGTTTTATTACCTTTTGCTATAATGGATTGGGTGGGAGTCTGCAGTTAGGTTTACCCCATCTGGGTGCAAATTTGATTGATTTCTTTAACGTGTGATAATTATGAATTTTTTTTGACTCTAGGGTGCATAATTTTTATGAAACTCTATCTAGACTGAAAAATAAAGCTGGCATGACAATTAAATTTTAATTCTAATTTAAGAACAACATATGAGGAAAGATAGACTAAAAAAAATGTGATCACAAATTTGCTTTATGAAATTCCAAAGGGCCACACACAGAACACTGAACTCTGAGCAAGTGTGTCCATACCCAGGGGCAAAAGGGAATTGTGGTCCCTCCTAGCACTCAGGGAAAGGAAAAAAGTATATGTAGTCAGGTGTTTCTCAAAAATAAATAAAATGCAGAGATATGAGTTACATGAAATATGTGTGTATATCTGGAATGCAAATACAAAATACCTATTTTTATATTATTTTAAATACTTAAAATATAGATATTGTAAACCGCAAAATCCTTCTCTTGAATTCTTTTATTTTCTACTTGTAGTTTTCATTCATTAAATGAGCCATTTGTTTAAACAATTATAGTTCCTCAATGAATAAAGACTCACATTAAGCACCAAAGGTATACCGATAAATGAGTACTGCCATGAAATACTATTAGAAAAGGCAGCAGAACTTGAGAATACATTATATGTTTACCATTATAATTTGTTTAATGTAAAATGTACCAAAATTATCTTATAATGCCAAAGAAACTGACTGCAGGAGAAAGATACTTACAAATCAGTTTATGATGCAGCCATCTCAAATTGTCAAGCACTTTGTTCAAGCTCTCCTAAAGCTTGTGAATTCTTTTTAGAATCAACTGGAAATTTCCTATTTTTCAATGTCCAACACAAACCTATAGCTAATGGCATCAGAAGTTTAGAAGAGGACAAAAGATACCTACACTGATAAGCTAAAGAAACTGTTACATTTGCCTAATATCATGTAGGGCCCCCATGAGCGCGCAGAAGTGCCACCACACAATGCGGCATGGACTCGACTAATGTCTGAAGTTTGACTAATGTCTGAAGTAGTGCCGGAGGGAATCAACACAAATGAATCCTGCAGGGCTGTCTATACATCCATAAAAGTATGATGGGTTGGAGACCTCTTCTGAACAGCACTTTGCAAGGCATCTCAGATATGCTCAATAATGTTCATGTTTGGGGAGTCTGGTGGCTAGCAGAAGTGTTTGAACTTAGAAGAGTGTACCTGGAGCCACTATGTTGCAGTTCTGGACGTGTGGGGTGTCACATTATCCTGCTGGAATTGTCCACGTCCATCGGAATGATGGACATGAATGGATGCAGATGATCAGACAGGGTGCTTACATATGTCTCCTATCAGAGGCATATCTGGTGTCCCATATCACACCAACTGCACATGCCCACACCATTACAGAGCCTCCACCAGCTGGAACATTCCCATGTTGACATGCAGGGTCCATGGATTCATGAAGATGTCTCCATACCTGCACACATCCATCCACTCGATACAATTTGAAATGAGACTCATCTGACCAGGAAACAACATTTATCAACAGTCCAATGTCGGTATTGACGGACCCATGTGAGGCGTAAAGCTTTGTCTCATGCAATCATTAAAGGGTACACAAGTGGGCCTTTGGCTCTGAAAGCCCATGTTGCATCGTTCACACACTGACACTTGTTGATGGCCCAGTATTGAAATCCACAACAATTTGTGGAAGAGTTCCACTTCTATCACTTTGAATGATTCTCTTCAGTCGTCGTTGGACCTGTTCTATTTCCGGCTGCAGCGGTGTCGCAGATTTAATGCTTTACCAGATTTATCATATTCACGATACACTCATGAAATAGTCATATGGGAAAATCCCCACTGCATCGCTACCTCGAAGATTGTGTGTCCCATAGCTTGTGTGCTGACTATAACACAATGTTCAAACTCACTTAAATCTTGATAACCTACCATTGCAGCAGTAACCGTTACCAGGCAATTGTTGTAGGTGCTGCCAACCGCAGTTTCGTATTATGCCTGTTTACATATTTCTGTACTTGAATTCGCATGCCTATACCAGTTTCTTTAGTGTTTCAGTATGTTATGGCCATCTTTTTGCACAATTAATGAGAATGCAAAGAACACTAGGTAGACTAAAAATGGGCAAACCTATGTACTGTGGTGTGCTGTCAGAAGTTATTAAAGAAAGTCTTAGTTGGCGTTTTGGAGATTCTATAAATTAGTTATGGAGATCCTATAAAGTAGAGGAACCAAACGCAATGGATGGCATGTCAGCATTGGTATCTTACACTTCTTCCAAATTGAAATGGGTGCCCAAGGCTAGCAGGGAATATATTCAATGACTGTTTGTTTCAAAAGTGTGGAAGATAAGAAGAGTTCGCAATATTCTGATAAAAAAAAAAAAAGAGGTTGAATCTTACGTTTGTTGACGACTCTACTTCTCCTGTAGCCAATGACAGTGGCAACACTACATTATATATGGAAACACTAGAATATTTAAAAGATAATGACAGTAGTTTAGATTCTTTGAACAGATATGCAATTTTAAAAATTTTTTCCTTACATATAGTACTTGCGTACCAAGTTCTCTTGAACTACCATTATAGAAAGAAACTTCCACACGGGAAAAATATATTAAAAACAAAGACTCCAAGACTTACCAAGCGGGAAAGTGCTGGTAGACAGGCACAATAAAATAACACACAAAATTTCTAGCTTTCGCAACCAACGATAGCTTCTTCAGGAAAGAGGGAAAGATGAAAGGATGTGGGTTTTAAGGGAGAGGGTAAGGAGTCATTCCAATCCCGAGAGCGGAAAGACTTACCTTAGGGGGAAAAAAGGATAGGTATATACTTGCGCAAACACACACACACATATCCATCCATACATACACAGACACAAGCAGACATATATATGCAGAAGACTGAAGGTGGGAGAATAAATAAGTAATGCAGATCCATCAGGCAAAAAACTGTGCCCACAAGCTGGAAGAAAGCACAGGTCACTCCCATCTATTAGAAAGGTAGCAGAAATAATAAATAAAACTACCAACAAATTTCACTGGTGTTCACCTGTTGTAGAATCTTTTAACATATTTTGAGCTCAAAACTCAATAAGGTATCTTGAACATAAGACCTCCTTCGTACCAACCAGTATGGATTTAAAAAACATCACTCACGCAAAACCAAACTTGCACTGTTCTCACATGACATCCTGAAACCCATGGACCAAGGTAATCAAGTGGTTCAGTATTTCTTGATCTCCAGGAAGTATGTGACTTACTGTCATGGCAACGTTTATCCTCTTCAGAACCACTACTAGAAATACACGCATTTTCTGAATGTTTTCAGTGGTGCTTAAACACTTTATACACATATTAATGAGAATGTTCATTTTTCAGAATTTTTTTCAAAATTTGATGTGTCATGGATGACACACTGGTCTCAGAGGTACACAAGTTCCAAAATTAAATATGCCACTATATACAATTAATTCAATTATTTTTATGGTATGACTTGAAAGTAGATACAGCGATATTGGTCTTTGGATTTAAAAGCATTTGGAAAAAAATATAGATTCTCAAGAAAATTATATTGTAAAAAGGAATTATTTACATAATATGGTAGGCTTTAAGCAATTTTTGTCCTTTACAAGGCACAAATGGACATTACAATGAGTGCAGAACACCCTCGCCTCACACTTTTACATCCAGGCATTCTGCATCTGTGAGTTTTATCATCACATAGGATCTCTGATGTATGCATTGCTCCCGCTGTCCTCTTCAGCGTGCTTGGATGTGGTGTTGGAATTTTCTTCCTTTTGCTTGGAGGGTTGTCCACTGTTTCTTCTTCTTCTTCTGCTGATTCGTTCATATTATGTGACCCTTTTCCTGCAGCAACCATTCTGATATCTCAGTCTTGAATTTGAGATAATCCATAATATTTTTGCTCTTCAAGTTCAAAGCTGTGCAGTCCCTCTTGTATTCCACCCATGAAGCAGCACAGGCAAAGCCAAAAAAGTGCAGTATTTTACATTTTCATGTCTTTGCTGTTTGCCTGTATACAGCAACGATATGGTCTAACAGATCCACATGCTGTTTGCCTGTATGCAGCAATGATATGGTCTAACAGATCCACACCGCCCATTTTCTCATTGTAATTTCTAATGATAAGAGGTCTATCGACGTAAATGTACTTTCTGTCCTGCTTTGACCAACACTTCCACTGTGTCACAGAAAGTTTTCCTTCTACAGAAGATACAAGGAGTACTGGTTTATTATCAAACCATTTCATAATACTGGTCTGTCCATCTCCGCACACTGACTGAACAGTGGAACCACGACCTCTCTTTTCATAATTTCTGCATCTGATACCATTTTGCTTTCACTTGGAATTCTGTTACTTTGTATTGTGCCAGATGCCTGACAATATCGCTCTGAATGGAGGCAGTCTAGCAACTGAATTGATGTAAAAAAACAGTCCACGTAAATAATGGAACCTGGAGGTAATGTTGCTCTCAGCCTCATTACCACTTTGCCACCAATATTTAATGCATCATATTCTTCCAGGATAGTGTCACCTTTCTCTAAATTAAAAAATAAATAAATAAAGAAAACCATCAGATGACGTGCAAACGAAGTTTTTTAGACCACATGGGTTTGGTTTGCCACCGATGTATTGCCTCATACATTTTGACCCCAGAGGGGCACAATCCGTTCATCAACAGACACTTTTTGTGTCCTAGGATTGTTCAAACAACCTGCTCACACAGCATCCAATAAGGCACGTATCTTCCAGAATTTGTCACTAGAGCGAACACTATCTGGAACATCACTGTCAATTACAACATTCAAGTTGCTTCTTAACGAGAAGAAACGCTTTCTTGACATTTTTTCTACTATGCCCTGAACTCAGGTACTCACAGAGCAATACATAACACTGGGATAACCAAGATAAAACATCTTCATACTTATTGCAAAAAATATTTTTATTTCTTCTGCTGAAGTGCTCAAAGATTTTCCAGAGTGAGTAAATGACATGTGGTTGGTACATTTAGCCATAAGCTCAAACATCTCTGGTGGAACACACTTCAGAAAATATTCTTGAGGTTGAATGCCTTTGCCTTTCCAAACACCTACTTCAAATGCTGGGGCAGGAGACAATGGCTCAAATACATCTGTATGGCACCATGGAGGCACACTTCTTTGTTGTGCTGGGATGTCATCTGTGTCAGCCTCACTTGACACTTCAGACGAAGACAAATCTTCCACAGTATCAGCTGCTGGTGCTACAAAAATAATATCATCTTCTTCACCACTTGATAATTCTTTGAGTTCTGACAAATTTCCATCCAATTCGAATGGCTTCTCCAATTCTTGAATAGTCTTCGCTTCTGACACTAAATCAGGAATATTTATTTATGTTAATATCTACTAAAACTCTATTATTACTTTTACTATTATTATTATTTTATGCTGTTACTTCACCTTTTAACATTCAACACTGATAGTAACATCACAGCTGATAGAAAATACCCAGAAAATAATTCTGAACATTGTGATCATTTTACAAGATGAAAGTACGGTGTGTTATATTCGACACACATTCGAAAATTACTCTGTTAATCAGTCTGAACTATAGCACGGTTGGTATAAAACATATTTATTATTTCAACAATCTATTAACAACAATATAACATTAGTATCAGACCTATCAGAAATGTTTACAACACTAAAAACAAATACTTACAACCCCTCGGCACCATTTGTTTTGTACTTTCAGCGCAGAGCCTCAGTAAACAATGGTTCAATGGTTGCCTACCACCCCTGTTGTGAGAGCGCACTGAAAAGAGCCACAGTAGTTGCTGACGACTAGTGGAACATGCGAGAAATACTCGGAGCTCATATCCTTGACAATACATAGGTTTTAAATGCAGTAAAATATAGTGGATTTTGTGTGTGATATGAAACAAATGGCACCCAAAAAGGTTATCATCAAAAGTATGACCATATGACATATCAAATAAAATTTGTTACTGGAATGAGGACTTCCTAGTAGGTATGACACAATGTTATCTCAGATGGAGAACCATCGACAGAAGTAAATAAACAGTAATGAGGGTCATAGACTTCCGTTTCATTGGTAGGATACTGACAAGGAGAAGTTTGTGCTCAACTTTTTGAAACCAGCTGTATGGTGATATAGTTTAAGGTCCCATGTATCACAATTTGCAGCCATTCATTCTGGTGGGCTCTCATTTGCAAGTAATCGATGGAGGGGAAAAAAAATAAAATAAAATAAAAATTGGAATCTCATTTGACACTCAGTAGCTATAAAAAGTATTGTAGTGTAGATTACGTTGCAAAGTGTAACAGCTAGGTTTAGGGCCTCACATGCAGAAGCTTGCGGGCTCAAACCTCATCAGCTGCTTAAAACTCTTTAAAATCTTTATCAAAGTGACTTATCGTTATTCTTATTCAATTAATTGGTTTAAATATAATTTTTAAAAATTTCTATTAATCACATTTTGCTCACCTTATGAACTCTTTCATTGTTCTCATTTTTCTTTATATAATTTTTAGCCCCCCCCCCCCCCCCCAGAATTTTCATGAATGTGAAGTTTATTATATTTATTTATCTATAATAATCTTCAAACATTTGAAAATGCTGACTTATCAGTTAAAAAACAACAGATGGTACTGACTGTGCAATGGAGTCGAAAATGTATTTTTCATTACAAGATGTGCATTTAGATGATAATCTTCATATAAACATTTAAAACATAAATTCCTATTGCACTGTGGACAAACACAGAGTCCGAAGTGGGTCACCCGTGTTGGATGTCATGGCAGTGGGTGGCTGCTGCAGCAGTAATGGTTGTGGCTGGGCGCCTTGGTCAGGAAAGTGCTGATGTTTCTGTTGGGTACTGGACGGTGATGCCTCTTGAAAAATCTACAGGGGTTTGATTCTGTTTAGAGAAATTCTTGTCAGCTTGCCGTTCACCAAGCTGCCCATTGTGTGCCATACTTCCCAAGGTATGTGTCAGTGTATGGAGGTTGTAAGGGTGGTTTTACGCCACCAGTATGGAGCATGATGTGTGTGCAATGATCCAGGTCCTGATGCGCGTAACA
The DNA here is from genome assembly GCF_023897955.1 of Schistocerca gregaria. Taxonomy (NCBI): domain Eukaryota; kingdom Metazoa; phylum Arthropoda; class Insecta; order Orthoptera; family Acrididae; genus Schistocerca; species Schistocerca gregaria. The sequence continues at coordinate 928,615,756 of NC_064922.1, read as the reverse complement.
AAACGGTATGCCCTGACGTAAAGCCTGTAATGAGGCATCCTCCTCGAGCATTACTTTTCCTTAACAGTAGTTAATTTTGGACTGGTCAGTATTATCTCAGATGTTTTTATGAAAACTTTCGTATAATTTTATACACAATATGTCATATTTCAAGCTCAAATTTATGAAAATGAATTACTTTATTTCGATGTTACAATCGATAAGTACTAGCTTTGAATGTACAGTTGATTTTTTTAAAACACATTTGAAATTGCAAACTATGTGACACACTTAAAATTTCTATTGTTTATTATACAATCTAGTACTGTTTACAACATTTATTTCTGGATTCATTGATTAAATAATAATCGAAATTAATTTGTCAAGGAAAATTGTAAACTCTTTGGAATATGGTTATTACTGCAGAGGGAAGTAGTGGTAGTGGTAGTAGTAGTAGTAGTAGTAGTAGTAGTAGTAGTAAGCATCCCTGTGGTGTGATTGGATGTATTTTTGTATTTTAGGTGAACAATGTAATTTTGGCTTTGTCAATGTAAAAATTCAAAAGACTGTAATATACTAAAATGTGACAAAATATATTACCATAGCAACAAAAATTCTGCAACAACAATCTTCAAATTTATTTAGATCAATTCAATCATGAGGAACTAAAATGTGAGATCTTCATCTTCAAGAATCAGACCCCTAGACAAGAAGAACTGGATCTGACTCTACAAGAAAAGCTAAGTAAACTAGAAAGTTGGGTGTAATCTTCACTCCTCTCAAATTTTTTGTAAAAGACTTTGCTTATTATGGACAATAACTGGAGTTAGGTAGGAGGGGGGAGATTACAAGCCTTTGGAAGATGGAGCTGTGCAACATGGTTCCACAGGTGATTTAAGAAATATGACTGGTCTTGAGAGGAAGTTTGCAGTGTATTGGTGTCGACAAATTTTCCAGGCAGACACAATGTCTCTCTGTAGACCAACTCTGTGACTGAAGAATTGATGTCAGGTTTATAAGTTGTTCATAGGCCACGTAGAACCAGTGGAAGAGCCAAGTAGAACCAGTGGAAGAGCCGAAGTCCATGTGTTGTTATGGCACACGAGGGCCGCCTTCAAAGAACGATGCCAGTATTCATTCAACCATGCCAATGCTAGAGCGATGGTAACTGGTGGTCTTGTGGTGGACATACCCGCAAAACTTAGCAAGCTCTATGAACAGGTCTGACTCTTGCTGCCATCCACAATTGGTGGTGGCAAGCTGTGGGCACCCAAACCTCACTAGCCAAGCCGAATGCAAAGGTAGAGGCTGTTTCAGTGATAATATTATCAACTGGAACTGCCTCTGATCTCCAGGTAAAACAATTGATCATAGTGAAAAGGTAGCATTGCCCATTAAATGGAGGAAGTGGTCCTACAGCATCCAGATGTACAAGGTCGAAAGGTACAGTTATACATGGAAAGTCGCCGATTAAGGCATGTACATGGTGTTGCTTTACACCTTTGGCATTGCAAACATGTCCTTGTCCATTCTCGACAGTCCTTTTCCATTCCCAAACACAAAATGTTGGGAGACGAGTCAAAAAGTGGGATGTACTCCTGGAGTGCACAAGTTATCCACTTTCTTTGAGATGATGACAATTTTTGAGATAACAGGGTGTATACGTGGACAAACAAAAAAAAAATTCCTGGTTTTCTCCCAGATTTCCAGGTTAAAAATACATTTTCTCCCGGGTGAAAACATACTTTTTTCCTGTTAACTGACAGTACATTTCCTCTCGGAACTGTATAACTTATCCATCCTTTGAATGGTTATGGTTTTATACACGGGCATAGAATTTCCTGGCGCTTTACAAAACGAAACACAGGGGAAAAAAAGTTTTTGAAAGATCTTGGATGCGCAGTAACATGTACTCTGCATATTTTCGTACTACAAAAGTATAAATTCGAATTCCACCAAACACCACATGTTACTTTCCAAAGCATTGAAATCGAGGTTGCGATGCGCTTTTGTAAGCCATGTCATGTGATTTTCACCAGCCGATGATACCAGGTATTCAGCGCTTATGACACGTGATGAAATCAGGCAATAGCAACATCACTGTTAAGTAGCGCGAACACACAAACAGAAAAAGTTAATGGTTTAAATTAATATACATTGTGTTGCTACAAGAAAAGTAAAGTTTTCACTTATAATATTGGCCTGTAAGATTAATACGCTCGAAGAGAAGCTAAGCTTTCACATATAATGTTGGTCTTTTAGACGTGTATTACAATTTAAGAAATATCACACAAATGTGCCATTAAAATGTTTAAGAACGACATAAATGTCTGTTCTTCTGGGCTCAAAATTCATCTAAATGGCTCGTCATCAAATAGTTTATTTTTAAATGAGAGTCAAACGCTCTTTGATTTAAGAAATTCATCGTACATAGTTCAACTTGCGTAAAAGGAAATTTTCTTTGATAGTAACGCTTTTCAAACCACTATTCGGAATATTTTCCTGTGACCTGTTAGAAATAGGTTCATTTCTGTAGTTGCCAGAGAGCGCCAGATGACAGGCGTCACCGCGCTTGCGCAGCTACGATGTTGTAGGGAGCTGTATGTTCATACGTGTAAAACATTAAAAGATCTTACATTAAGTCATAAAAGAAACAAGACATTCGAACCTGCAGCTGCTTACACAGCCAACAACCATATTTCTGTAGCCAGAAGCGGGAGAAGGTACTACTCAACGGCGCATGCGCATGATTCTGCTTGTAACCGTTAAAACGAATCTAATGTAAACTGTTCTGACATCACACTCATCAGAGGCAATTTGTTGTTACGAATCATTGCATATTCTTCCTAAAGCCTTTGACAAATTTTGCTGTTGGTAGACGCTTGTATGAGCACTTTGTTTTGTTGCTGTATATGGCGCGTTTACTTTGCAGTTTTAAGTTTTATTTTCGTTTTTCACTCGTTCATGTTTTATTGCTGAAGTATTATTCTGCAGTAGCGGGATACAGTAATATTCTTTGTTAGAGTATCTGTTCTTACCAGTCAAAATTACAAAAATTTGACTGAAAATAATGAAAAATTCCCTTAATTCTAAAATATTCCTGGGTTTTTCCCGGTTTTATCCCGGATGAAAATATTCCCGGGTTTTTCCCGGATCTCCCTGGTCATATACGCCCTGGAAAAGTATGCCAATGGTTGCCATGAACCATGTTACCATTGCTGTAGCGCTGCACCAATATCTGTCTGTCTTGCATCCGCCGCTAATGCAAGGTGCTTTGAGCTTAGGATGAGCTAGAAGTGCTACATCAGCTATGCTCTGTTTTGTGGCCTCAAATGTGGATCACACAGCTTCAGTCCACTGCGCTGGGGAGTTGCCTTTCATCTTAGGACTAAGTGCCACAGTCAATGGTTCCCGCAATTCTGCTGAGTGAGGGAGGAGGGATGATAAAAATTTAGCATAACTGGAATCGATGCATTTCCTTGAATGTGAGTGGCCTCGGTAACTGCAAAATCACGTCAACCTTCTGTGTCAGAGATAGAGAGCTTGAAGCTGAGATTCTATGTACCAAGAGTTATTTCAGATTGTCCGAAAACACACTTGGCGACATTTAACATGACTCCCTGATGCTCCAAACACTTGAACACCTCCTGTAGTTGGTGTCAGTGTTGTTCCTCAGTCTCCAAGAACACAAGCAGGTCATACAACTATGCAGAACAGAATGGGAGGTCTTGAAAAAACAGAGTCAATGAATCTCTGACATGCCTGCACTATGTTTTGTAATCCGAAGGTCTTATACATATTCTCAAACAGGACAAATGGTGTCATAATTGTGGTCTTTGGTATGTCCTTTTTAATCACAGGTATCTGAGTATAGACTATAGTACAGTCTAAGATGGTGAATATCTTCGCACCATGTGATGCATAGTTTTGGTCTCTTACTCAACAGAACAGGGTACTGGTCCAGTACTGTTCTTGTGTTCAGTGCTTGATAATCTCCATATGGGTGCCAGGTCTACTTTTTTTTGGCACCAGATGTAAGGCAGAGGACCATAGACTGTTTAATGGTATAATAATGCCCTCTTCCAGCAGGGTGTCAAATTCATGGCGTTAAACATCTAGGTCACTATGATGCTGGTGCTCCATCCATAGTCATAGTGTGATCCACTGTATTGTGTGGAATCTGTTTATGTGCACTGGGTGGTCTGGTCAAACTCGGAACTGATTTTACAGCAAGGCAAATTCACCCTCAGGTGCCTACAACAAGCTTTGCATTGTGGATGGTTGTGTAATGAAAACCAGTAACAGTTAGACCAGTAATACTGTCCACAAATCAGGTGTTTGCCACATCCGGAAAGAGGTTGTAATGTGCCAGGAGACTGCACCGAAGATCGCTTCTGTGACGTCGTGAACCAACAACACGGATCTAAGTTCAGCTCCTGGGTTCCGCAGGTCACAATGGTTGTATTATTGGCAGTTGGTGGCCTACAGTGGTGCAACAAATACCCTGGCAGGATACCGATGTCTGAAACAGTGTTTATGAGAAATTTCAGGCCAGAACCTCTGTCGCTTATGAACAGGTGACCAGATGGTGACAGGCAGTTAGTTGCACCTACGATCAACTGCTGCCAGCATTTGGGTGGAAGCACAGTGACACACTTTTGCACACACACTCACCAAATCTGCAGTTGTTCCACCACACAGGCTGCTCACCTTTTGAAGATGCAGCATTGCTCGAAGACAAGCTCCTCAAATATCTGCAGTAATGCCCTCTGCCTCTGTTGTTTCTGGTACTGTCTTGCAATGACAGTGTGCCAACCGGTGTGTATAACATGCCTATTTTTGATGCGGGTGAGTCCTAATCAGTGTGTGTGGTGTACCTGAAGCTGTTATACTGCTGCTTTGTGCTGCGACCATGCAATTTTGGGCAGGTGTGTGAGCTGCCTGTATGTGGTCTGCCAACTCTGCCACTGCAACCAATGACACGTCAGTTTTTAATGCCACTACTGCCTTAATCTGCGGGGGTAATCTACTGCTCCACAGTGTACACAATACATTGTCTTGCACAAGGACAGGGCTTACTTTACTGCCTGTGACAGCTTACAATCACTGATGTTTTCCTGTAAGTATCTGTCTGATCCACACTTCATGCAACACAGTTATTCTCTCTATCAATTCAGATTTGAGCTTTTCATGTGAATTTTCATGCAGTGGTGCCACGATCGCATCTTGTACCTCTCCAGCATAGAAGTGGTCAAGTTAGCTCACGACAAGGATGAATTTTGTGGAGTCGGCCATAATTGCAGCGCACCTAAAATTGGTTTCAACTTAGCAAACCATAAGATTGGAATGATCTGCCAGAACGGATGTAAATGGACCACTAGTCTAGACACTGTTAGAATGTCTGTATCTTGCACTATATTTAAATTCCGTAGCAGTTGATCAACCTTCTTCTTTGGACCAGAACACATTGGGTCACCAGTTGTTAGATTCAATGGAATTAGAACCGATCAACCTAATATTACTGATGAAATAGATGCCACAGGCTTTTGCTTTGTGGGAAACTGTTTATTCAATGAGAGCAAGAGGCTAATTGAATTGTAACCCAGAGTGCCAATGCAGAATATAAAACACTAAAAAATATTGAACATAAAACATAGGAATAAATACGGACAGTGCACACACAGACATGAAAAATAAAAATTCTGCACCACTGGTGGCCAGGCGCATAACTCTTTGACACTGAGATTCCCTTATTGCACATGAAATACAGCACCTAAAGAACTACCCTGACAACTGCAGTTCAGCAGTTACACCACACGACACTACATGTACACACACAACAGAAATACTTCACTTCTCTGCACTAGTGCGTAACAGCTGTCGTGTTGCATGTTATAGGATGATATGCAATTTGAAAGTCGAGTAAAATGAGGAACAGAAATAATGAATGCAATAACATGGACAAAAATTTAGTATGATAAAAGAAATGCATTCTAAATTAATATATAAAATTAATTAAAATCACATGAACAGAGATTCCAAGTGGAAAAAGAATGACAGAAAGAAAAATCAAAAGAAAAAACTGATATGATGACTAAAATGATGTGACAAAAGAATAGAAGTAAAAAATTCCATCAAACCATTTAACTTAATTGAAAATAATGATCAAAATCATTATGATAATGATTTTAAAATAAAAAAAATAATTCATCTGGCAATATTCGAACTCACAAGCTTCTGCTTGTAAGGCCCTCATCCTATATATTATGCTATGCAACCAGTCTATACACCACTTTTTTACAGTGATTAAATGCCATGAAACCTTCCAAATTATTTATTTGCTGATTACTCGCAAATGCGGGCCCACCAGTGTTAATGGCTGCAGGATGTGATACCTGGGATCTTAACCTATATCAGCATATAGTAGTGTACAATCGTGGTATCACGAGACAACCGAGGAGCCATCACCACCAGCCATAGGGGGCCAAAAATTCTGAAGATGGCATTTACATATGCCGAAACGACTTCATACTAAACGCTTGTATGTCACATCACTTGCAAATGGGGGCGAATACTGTTCAAGTATGCGGGACCTATACCAAATAGGATTAACAGGGGCCATTAGAGGTGTACAAAGAAATGGGCACAGGTTGGTTTAACTCATGGGAAAGCATCACAGAAATGTTGAAAAACCTAAATTGCCAGACACTAGAAGGTAAATGCCAACTATCCTGGAAAAGTCAACTTACAAAGCTTCATGAACCAGTATTAAGTGAAAAATGTACAAATGTACTTCACCCCCTTACAAGTCACTCTTGCAGGGTTCAGGAGGACAAGAATAAACAAATTGCAGTGCACACAGAGGGATTTAAGCAGTCTTATGCGTATGTGAATGAAACAGGAAGAAAACGTAGCAGTAGTACAATGCGAAGTACCTTCTGCCATGCACTTAAAAGTGGTGTGATGAGTATGTATATAGAAGTAGATATGTACTGAACAGAATGCTAGGATTCTACCTAGCAATAAGGAATAAGTGAGCAAGCTGTTGTCTTGACATTCATAGCACAATATAATACACCTAAAAAATTTACTCTGCTGTTCTGTCTCACACATCAGTTTCTCAAGAGAGAGACTTTAGGTATTTTCTTAGTATACTGGTCCAAAAACAATTAAGAGCCAGAAATATTGAAGATTTCTTCTACAGATAGAGTTACATTCACAGTCTGCCAAATTCTCAGGTAATGCTACCTTCAAGGCCAAGTTCTCTCTAAGCAACACACGACGTAAAGCGTATCACATGGGTCATACCTGTCACCAAACATGACACGAGTATCAGCCAATCAAAGCAATGAACCACTTGGTCATGTAAGAGTGTCCCACAAACATTGATTAGCTGCTGTCTTGAACTTTTAACTTAATTATGCAAACGGGAATTTATTGCATTGTGTTGGTAACAGTAATTGGCTATTACTACAGTCTGCATGGAATTCTGACTGACAAGAATTTGTTCTTAATCCACACAACCTAGAAGATCATGGTTGTTTTCTCAGCTGATACTGGTTTACTTTTACTGTGATTTTGACACTCTGCAAATAAAATAGCACCTGTACGACAGACAGAAAACTTATCTGCAGTGAGGATAAAATATGAAAATCTATTCACTATTGCTAGTATCTTCATCTGTAGCAGAGTTTTATATAGCAGTGGTCACAGTTCTCCATATGACACTACAAAAAAGTCTAGCTTTTGTAAAATCATGTGTTCAACCACCACCATTCTACGAGACACTGCTAATTTTACAGTATAGCCCACGGCAAGACTGAATGAAATATTGAACAGGACTGAAAGAATGTAAATAGGTTGAAGGGACAAGGGTTATAATGGATAGTAGACTTATTCAAACATTTTATGGAAACTCAAACACACATCATGTTTACAACCTGGTGCATATTCACATCAGTTATTTTAAAACAATATGTCACACTGAACTTAATGTCACTATGTACACTGATCTGTAGTCACTTCTGATGACTATTTCATCTATTTTAATGAAAGTTTAATCTTTATTAATAAATATGCAACGGAAAAATAAACACCAGTACAAAAACAGATACTTATGAAAGTCACAAAGACTTAACAAATTTGTGATCAGCTGCATCCACTTTAGTGTACTGCACAGCCACTTGGAACTACTGATCACTATATTAGGCCTATGAAATAAGTAAATGTGGGCACAGAATTTACAGAAAACATCCAGCATGGATAGTCCAGAAAAACATCATTTTTTCCCACCAGTCGACTTAATCTTGTTGATATGCTCCTCTAACTCATGATCAGACTCCAAATCATCCATGGTGAATGTTGTTCTGATAGGGCACCCTACCACTGGACACCTATAAATGCACATATTTGTAATATTAGGCTGAGTCTATAATGTTATTACAAATTAAAAGTACTAATTTCTTAAGCATCAGAAGAGTTATACTATTAAAAAAGACACTTTTTTATACAAATTAAAAGTACTAATTTCTTAAGCATCAGAAGAGTCATATTATTAAAGAGACACATTTTTTAAAAGTATAAGTCATCATTTTTAAAGTATAAGTCATCATCATATTTATTATACTACCATACATGTTAATTCACTAATTCTTATGCCAAGAATGTTAACCTAACACCAAAAATTAAACATCACAAATAAAACAAACACCAGAGCTATTGCAATAATTCTGATGGACATGAACAAAGATAACCAATCACAAGCTAGAACTCCTCAAAAATGAAGATGCAGAAAATTTTGTGAACAGGCAAATGTAATTTTTACGTAAGGCCACATAAGTTATAATGCACATGAGAGTGAATCAAAAAGCATTTCCAGGAAACAGCCAGCCACTACGGTTCATTGTCGTATTGCTGGGATATGAGCTGTTGCACTATAAACAGCAAATTGAGGTAACCCAGACTGATTATGTCCCTGACCAAGAAGAATGCATTTTGTAGACCGCCGAGAAAATCCACATTGTTGTAGCACATGATACATCTCATACTACCATATGGAGAGTACTTTATAAAAAGTTCTTGTATTTATATAATCTTCAACTACTGCGAGCCTTTCACTGGCCAATAACAAGCCATGGAATAATACGAGGGTCAGTCAAAAAGTAATGCCTCCTATTTTTTTTTTCTACGTTTAATTGTCAGGAAATTTAAATGCAATTACATAGGTTGAAAACCACAACATTGAGGATCATTTTGTCATTTTTCAATGTAATCTCCGCCCATCTCTACAGTTTTAGTCCATCTTTGAACAAGGGCATGTATCCCAGCACGGTAAAAATCACAGCTCTGCTTCCTAAGCCATTGACGCACGGATGTTTTGACGGCCTCCTCATCTTCAAAATGAATCCCACGATGAGCTTCTTTTAGTGGCCCGAACAGATGGAAGTCTGATGGTGCCAGGTCAGGGCTGTATGGGGGATGAGGCAAAACTTCCCATCCAATTTTGACAATCTCGTCAGAGGTGTGACGACTGGTGTGTGGTCTTGCATTGTCATGCAAAAGAAGAACATCTGCCATTGATTTTGTTGAGCGAACTCGCTGAAGACGTGCTTTAAGTTTTTTGAGGGTTGTGACGTATTGAACAGAATTTATTGTGCATCCCTGCTCCAAAAAATCAACCAGAATCACACCCTCTGTATCCCAGAAAACTGTTGCCATAACTTTCCCTGCCGATCGCACAGTTTTGAATTTTTTCTTCCTCGGCAAGCTTGTGTGACGCCACTCCATTGACTGCCTCTTTGATTCGGGTTCAAAAAAATGCACCCATGTTTCGTCCCCGGTCACAATTTTTTTCAGAAACTCATCTCCCTCCAAACGGAAGCGCTGCAAGTGTTGGGAGGCTATTGTTTTCCTTGCCTCTTTATTCTGATCGGTTAACATTCTTGGAACCCACCGTGCACAAACTTTTGAGTACCCCAATTGTTTAATAATCGTGATCACACTGCCTTTACTAAGAGAAATAATGCGACACACTTCATCTGCAGTCACCCGACAGTCACCACGAATGATGTCATCAACTTGCTGAATGTTGTGTGGAGTCACTGCACTCACCGGCCTGCCGCTCCACTTTTCGTCAGTCAACGGTGTTTGCCCTTCAGCTTCCTTACAACGACGAACCCATCGTCTAACAGTGCTGACATCCACTGTCACAACACCATACACCTTCTTCAGTCTTTCATGAATGCGTATGGGCGTTTCACCTTCTGCATTCAAGAATTCAATCACACAACGCTGTCTCAAACGAACATCGATGTCGGCCATCTTACAAACTTCTGCTGTGCTGCCACCTGTCGACACAGAAAGTTACTACTGCAGTGGATTGCAGAAGAAGGTTTGAGGAATGGCGCCAAATTCAAATTTTTCACTTAACTTAGTTTTTTTAATTAGAAAAAAAATGGTAGGCATTACTTTTTGACCGACCCTCGTATTCCCCAATGGTTTGTTGCACAAATTGCCGAAGGGTAGTTTGTATCTTCAGTCTTGCTTACACAAAAGATGTCATTTTCTCAAACATTCTGTGTGGGTGAGCTAGTCCCCATGCTGCCAGATTGAAAAGATGTTGGGTAGCCCTACCAGTGTGTTGCAGAATGTTTTAATTCCGTATCAACATACTGAGCAGTGCAGCTACCACTTTTGAGTTGGAGAATATCAACTTCTACTGCAGGGAATGACATGTTTAACATCTGAAACGTGCCACAGATGAAAGTAAGATTGTTTCATAAAATGAAACTTTCAGCATGTGCCAAAATAGCTCTGCCACGTAGAACAAATCTAGTCTCAAGCAAGCTGCAACACATCTAAGAAGTGCATGGACAAAAGTTAAACTGCTAAGCTGATTAGCATGTGCAGAACGGGGGGTGTGGGGCCCTTTTAAGGGATATGACAGTGGATATCATCAACCTATACTACAGCCATACTTATGTTGGGCTATTGAGGAAAGAGAGAGGTCTGAAGGGAATTGGTGACTATTTTCAGGAGTAATCTTGATAAGACCATGTAAAAGGCAGTGACAGAGCAGTCCACACCTGACTTCACTAAAGGGCAGCACTGACATCACTGTTAAGCCAAAGGAAATGGCAGAGTTTGCACTGGCTTCAAGACCAGTAACAAACTTTCAATGACTACAAAGAACACAATATTTTCCAATCACTGCGGGTATTCCCTAAAGCTGCAGTATTATTTAATTGGATAGATAAAAAAATCTATTCACCAAGTGGTGGCAGAACACACACCAACAACACTGTTGTGATAGGCAAGCTTTCAGAGCCAGTGGCTCCTTCTTCAGGTAGAAGGGGAAAGAGGAAGGGTGAAGGAAAAGGACTGAAGAGGTCTAGGAAAAGGGGTAGATTTTGTGAAAGTCACCCAGAACCGCGGGTCACGGGAGTCTTACTATACGGGATGAGAAGGAAAGACTCTTTCCGCTTAGTGGGTAGATTTTTTATCAATACAATTAAATAATTTTATCAATAATTGATTGGTTTTGTTGTTACCTTCAGTGTGGTAGAATCACAGATGATCATTTCAACAATTTTATTCTATAAATGAATCAAAAGTGTATGTTCCATTCTATGTGCACAGATACTTATGTGTATTATCCAACTTGCATGACACAAAAGTACTAATATAACTGCAACTTAGTAAGAGTACAAACTTGCCATTGTTTCTCTTCGCAGATAGTGCTTTGCATCAATGTGAGCTCATTTGCAGTCTACCACAAGATCAGTTGCACTAAGACTACAAAAGAAGCTGCGTATGATTTTGTTGAAAAAATTGTGGCACCTGGTTCACAAGTGGCGCTGAAAACATACATCATATCTAATAAAAACAGCTAGCCAGAGATTTAAATTCCATCTTTCCCAAATAAACTGGGAGCTGATTCCATTAATCCTCACTAACATGTGATTTGGGGCTCTCTCCTAGTTCTTAGTAGTCATCTTATTACTAATACAGGGCGTATACACGGACAAGGAAAAAAAAATCCCGGATTTCCCGGTAAAAAAAAAAAAAAAAAAACAATTTCTCTTGGGTGAAAATACGCTTTTTGCTTGTTATGTGACGGTATACTTTCCCTTGGAGTCGTAAAACCAATCTTTTGAATGGTTAAGATTTCGTACACCGGCATATTGCCCCAGAAAAAAAAAGGTTTTGGAAGGATCTTTGATTTGCAGCAACATGTACGCTGCATATTTTTGTATTACAAACGTATATAGTCAAACCACCAAACACAGAACGTTAAATTTCTGAAGCATTGAAATCATGATCACGATGTGCTTTTGTAAGCCTAGTCATAGCTCATGTCACGTTATATCACACGCCGATGATAGCAGGTATTCGTTGTGTTTACATGGGGCTCCCAAAACCAGATTCTGTAAGCCAATTTCTCAATACCGCTCCTGGGTGGTCGCGTAAACACTTCAAAATCGATTCTGGAAATACGTTTCTGGTTGCTGGTTTTCCAGTCCCTCAATCGATTTTTGCTGCATGTAAACACAGCTGGTATTGAAACGTGCTTGGGCTGCATGTTTTAAAAATTTCAGCTAGTATTGAAGGAGTGGCTTTTTGTACAGTGAAGTATACGTAGAAATATTACACTGAAGCTGTTTGCACCTCGTCTAACTACAGAGAAATAGCGATTCTGCTGACTAAATCAAATTACATCTGCTGTTTTCCAGGCGCCGTAGTTAACTGGGCTAGCAAATCCGCTTCAGACCTTGACATGTAAACACGACAGTGAAAAACGTTTTCAGAAATTCAGTTTCCGTCTTTCGGAAAGATGTGTCGCATGTAAAAGTAGTGATTCAGAGCATAGGGCACATGATGTAGTCAGCCTATAACAACATCACTGGTATGTAGCACAAACACACAAATAGGAAAATTAATGTACGAGGGTCACTCCAAAAGAAATGCACACTTTTTTTTTAAATCTGTCTTTTATTCTACATGTTTGAAAGTTTTACAGTGTGTAGATACATCCTTTAGGAACAATATTTTCATTTCTCCACATAATTTCCATCCCTCTCAACTGCCTTACGCCATCTTGGAGCTATGAGTATGAGGCGTGAGTCATGCTTTGGTAGCTCAGTTGATAGAGCACTTGCCCACGAAAGGCAAAGGTCCCGAATTCGAGTCTCAGTCCGGCACACAGTTTTAATCTGTCAGGAAGTTTCATATCAGCAAACACTCTGCTGCAGAGTGAAAATCTCATTCTGGTATTAAAAACTTGTTTAGCTCATCTTTTTACCCATCCTCCAATGACGAAGCACACTTTTAAACAACAAATGTTGAAATCAGTGGGCACATCTACCACGGCAGTGGCACTCACAATGTTCTTGAGCACCTACAGCACCATTTCTATTCAGACTGCTGCCTGGCGGAGCTCCTCCGTGAGCAACAGCCATGTACTCTCCTCCACCTCCTGGTACCACCACAACTCTTGGAACCTAGGATCCGAAATGCTGGAAAATACTCCCCAGGCTCAGTGGTCCAGGCATGTTCCTATGGAGCAAAACTTTCATGGATGCTGGCTATGATGGTGGCCACCCATTGGCGACACCTTATGACAGTTGATACTCCTTGGAGTTTGTAGCATCAACACACCTATCAACTCCGCTCGTATTTACTGACAGGAGTGCCAACCCTTGCAAACCCCTCAACCACATGGGAGGGGAGGAATCTGGTGTCCCCTGCCCCAACAAGTTCAAAAGCCATCGGGATGCATGGGCCTGGATGACAGGTGATAGGCAGTGCTACCAATACTTGCAAATGATGCTATCACTGCCTCAGTGCTATGTGTGGGCCATACCCCAATCGCCATCTGATCGGTGCCCGCAGCCACACTGTTAGCTTGCACTGCAGAGGTGTGAACCTCAGTCGTGTTTCTACTACACTCATATCATTCCTTGTACAAATTAGTATCTGATTTCAGCCAGATTTCTGCCTCAATATTATGTGTGCATTGTTAATGTTTATAAGTGAGGCTAGTTCTGGGACATTTCCTGCAGTTAACTAATACTATATAAACATTTTATTTCTTTGATCTACTATGATGAATGCTACCCTGTCTGTAATCTATCTTATCAGGCTTGTGGGGACATGTATGTATTCTAAAAAATGCACACATGAACACCACATGTACTCCGCGACCCTAGTAGATACTTCCTGTGTGTAGTGCATGTGTGACCTATTAATGACCTATTAACAGTGGGGAGGAGTCCTACATTTCTCCACCCGATAGTGGAGACTGAGAAGTCTGTGTCCAAGACCATCACAGAATCATCTGAGCTTCCAGTTTAATGCTTCCACTCAGCTCCAAATTAGAGGACTGTGATCGATTCTGGGAACAATGTTTCACGATACTAGTTCTGGTTCCACCTTGTGAACATGGCTGGCAGTGTTCACCAAATCAGCCAGTTGTCTACAGGAAGTGAGAGTGGCACCTGTAACCAGGTAGCAGGCACCATCTGTGCCAACATGAGCTATGATTTTCAGCTGGATGCAGCCAGTGTGCTCAATCGCTGCCAAAAGAGCCCCCTCTGCATCTCAGATGAGATGCCCCTGACAAGCAAATGGAGTGGACACTGGCCTTCTTTCCTGATCTACCCACCATTTCCCTGTGGGGTTGCATAACTCTCCTAATTTTGGAGGTCCTAATGTCAAGTAATCATATCCTCTGTGTTCGGCTGGCCTTCTCAGATGATCAGCCACAGCCGCAAAAGGTGAGTCTGGCTCGTGCAAACTATCAGCAGTATGTAATACCTCAATCCTGTTTTTGAGGAGTAAGGGGGAGCCATGTGGTTGATACCCACCTTTGCCTACTACCCAGAGATTCACGAACCCACCATTGTTCCCCAATCACAGTCAGGTAAGTGTCAATCAACCAAGTACTGATGGACTAAAAATGTCACAAAAACTTAAACGTAAGTTAGTAAATGAAAAAATAGAAAAAATACATAGGTACAATTCACTTCTTTGCATTACATGAAAACAAACTAAACTGAATTGTTGTGTATAAAAAAAACTGCTACAGCTTCAGATGTATCCACTAGGCTATGTAACATATACAGTAATATACAGGACAATTCTTAGTTAGTTATTAACATTTAAACCCCAGAACCATTTAAAAAACTCAGAAGTAATGTAGATCATGATGAAACAATTAGTTTAATGAAAGACACATGGGGCCGTAAATGTTGGGAAATACTCCAATAGTGAATGACGAATACTGAACATGTGACATCACCAGATGACATATCTTTCCACATGTGCAGCAGTTGGACTTGCTGATCCTATCATGCCAGTAGGGGAAGTACTGCACATTTCTCTGTTAGGGTGTAGTGCTCATGGTAGTGGCAATACAAGACTATGATTAATCTGTTTACATTTGCAAAAGCAGAGCAGCTAGCAGAGCAATTTGTAGCACTGTCCCTTACCAGCAAGAATAAGATCGACAAGCCCAGCTGCTGCATGCGCGACGAGGTACGTCATCTGCTGATGTCACAGGTTCAACATTTGTTGTTCACTTTTGCGGTATCTCCCAACATTTGCAGCTCCATGTGTCTTATATTAAAATTACATGTCTCAGTGTCATCTACATCACTTTGGAAGTTTTTTTTATAAATGTTAATAAGAATCATCCTGTAGATTACAACCCACAAATGTGAAAATGGGTGATGCCACAATGTAGAGTTTTGTGAAAGTAGAACAAAGAAAATATAGCAGATGCAGAAGAGTGTCACCAGGAGAGAAAAACACTTGTCGACATCCATGTCCAGGTATGGTTGATCAAGGAATGACAGAAAAAGTTCATCAAAATACGGCTTTGAAACCTATTTTGCAAAATACACATTCTCATCAAGAATAGTTGAGTTTTTCGGGTGCATCATACAGTGTGGGCAACTTCAACCTACTTCTGAAAAGATAAAAGCCTTTCAAAACTTTCCAGAACTAAAATTTATTACACCAATACAAAGTTTCCTAGGGTACTTTAACAAGCTTATATTATATTACTGTACAATTACAAAACTAGGTGATTAACTTAGGGATAATCAGGAGTATAAATTTGAAGTGCAGAAGCGAAACTTCAAGATCCACAAATATATCCCTTCCTCAGATCCTGTTTTAAAAACCTAGCATAAAAAATAGAAGACTGAATTAACACAAAGATGCAAGCAAAGAGAGCTTTGAAACTGTGTTATTACAAAAATCATCAGATGATGGCAAGTTACATCCAGTCTGTTACATGGGTAAAGAAATAACACCTCAAGAAGAAAACTGCAGTAGCTTCAACTGATGTTGGAAGAAGGTGTTCATGTACAGAGATGATGATCTTGAGGCAATAAAATGAACATGAACTGGATCAAAATTAAAGCTGAAGACCAATAATCTTCGTCTTTACCAAGTTTGAAAGTTAAAATTAATGATATGTATGACATCTACTGAGAAGGTGATGTACATGAGGATCCCAGAACTATGAGAATGTGTACCAAATTTATGCAATCCTTGCCAAGTGACTATGTCTACTCACCATCCAAGCCAGATGATTGTCAGGACAGCTGGATGTGGGCTTTGGAGGGCGGATTTGAATGTTTTTCTGTCGAAAAGAATAGTGAGACATCAGAGAAGCCAAATACTGCTGAGTAGTTTTTGTTCGTGCTTGAAGCAGTTGTGTTCATGGAGAAGAAACAAGCTGTATTGTTATATAATGGTATTACATATAAAATTCTGACACATTTCCTGCATTAGCATTGAAGTAATGGAAAGTGGACCTGCAAGCCCAAAAACCACTATGCAATAATGAAGAATTCCAAGGATGACTAGTGTGCTGCAGGCATTCCATTGTGTGATGACTTACAAATAGTTCTTCTCCAAAGCAGAATTTTGTGGAGTGAACTGTAACAAAATAACTCAATACATATCAATCTTACCCAACAAACAATTGAAAATCCCATGGAGACTTGTAGACATCTCTGAGACTTCCTAGCCATTTCAAGTAACTTACATTTCTCAACACTGTTAAAAGATTTTTCACAGAAATAAATGAAGATAGAAGTGAACAGACGAAATATTGGGTGGAAATTTCTTGTGAACTGTTTAAAACTAGCAACTGTTGTACATTTATTGTCAACTGCTGTAAATATATTGCACAGATCTGAAAAAGTATTATGAACTGCTCTGAATTTGAAATATGTCAAACAATTAATAACAACATACAAACTATGTGAGAAAATAAACTCATAATGACATTACACACCTTCAAATGCTTATCTATCTAATCATTAGAAATGCGACAATGGAAACTCCAGGTAGGAATAGCAACAATGTAGGAAAGACAGAGTGATACTTATCTTAAAGAAGACACATTATGTTGCAGGAAGGCACAATTAAGGCAAGTTTTTGCTTCAATCAGCGATTTTTATCATTTCCTACAAGAATGATCTTTCTTTGAAGAGATATTTTAAAAATTGAATGGACCAATGCAGTAAGAAACACAGATGTGCTAGAAAGAATAAGGATGACCTACAGTCTATGGAAAAGCATTACTAGAAGAAGAGCTAAGTTAGCTTCCAGAAACTGCAAACCTGAATTAGTAAATCGTAGAGAGGAAAGAAGGAAGCATTGCAAGAGCAGAAATGCATTAAAATAAGCAAATAGATTATGCATAATCTTGGGCATAATCGGTATACAGAAATGAAAAGATCACCACTGAATAGAAGAGATGGAGGATTGCACCCACCCATTTGGAAGTAGCAGAAATAATATTTCAACCACTTGTAGAATAAGTACTTCTAGTGACAATATAGATAAGCTGTGCAGCACACTTACTTGAGTTGTTTGGGTTTTTTCAACAAACTTTGGATGCTCTTCTTACTATATACATGATTACACAGACGGTTGCGAACTGGATTCTCAAGCACTGTCATTGTTATAGGATCTATGATGTTGATCTGTGCATCTGTCATGACTATCTCATCCTTTTCACTCACTGAAAGGAAAAAAAAAAAAAGAAAGGGAATTTAACAGTGATAAGAATTCCTAACTGCAGTGTGATATACTATAGCAATAATGAAATAGTCCATACATAGTGTACACTCTACTGCTGAGCATTTTGAAGTTTGGTGTTATCTTGTGGTAAGGACAACCTACTAACTACAATTCACATAAAATTTCACATTTGATGCGTTCAGACCATCATCCACAAAAGAAAACACACATGTGGTCAGCATTTCTGAAAGTTCACTGCCACATAATTTTACAGGTCATTACCTTAATGTTCATTCTGTGTGTGTTAAAATGCTTCAAACACAACAGTGACTCTTAGTAGACACCGTATTGCAAGTATAGATCACTGGATGGTGCGAGCACCTTTAAGAGGTGTGTGTATTTTTTCTTTTTGTGATCTTTGGAGTGCATTGTTTCTGCAGTGCGTGTGTTTAGTTGCATTAGTTCGACCCTTCATGAAACTAATCAGAGTCGTACCTCGATTTAGAGTATTTTGCCACTGATTTGTCAGAATATGATGTTGTAGACGACTCTGGGGATGATGTGAACTATAAATAAATTCCAGAGAGTTCATGCAAAGAATGTTTGCAATGAAGCACATGGCATGTTTTTTTTTTTTTTTTTTTTTTTTTTTTTTTTTTTTTTTTTTTTTCCGGATTTCAGTTAAAGGTACTTTCAGAATGTAATTCCTACGTGGTTTTATTTGTAAATGAGGATTTTTGTGGTAGAATGATTTGATAAAGATGGACATCAAAGGTAAGCAGTGGCATTATTTCCCTGGATATCATACCTGAAGAGCGCAGAAGACAAAAGTGAGGACAGGATATGAAGAAAGTTGGAAACTGCCACTGATTCAGGACAATAAGGACAGTGTAAAAAAAAGATTTTTTTGTAAATTCTAATAAATGCTTTGGCAAAACAGGAAGAAACCAACTAATTTGCATGCCCCACAGACTGTAAGGAAGTTATTGAACATGAACTCCTTTTCTTCTTTCAGTGGGCTATCAAAATAGAAATGTGTGATCTGAGGCGTACAGAAATCTTGAAAATTTCTCAGATACTCAGCCGGGTAGCATCGTCCAAAAGGCGCAATAGTTCGGCAAGCCAACTTCTTGCCATCTTCAGGCATTCTTGGTGTCTGATTGATCTCTGATGGATGCCTACTTTATATAATCTCCACACCTCTCCTGCAGCCTACGTCTGGGCGCGTCCGAGCGGTCCGCGGCTGGTGGTGGGGGAAGGGCGGCGCTGGGTGGTGGAGGAAGTGCGGCGCCCCGCGACAGCTTATGGGTCGCAGTGCTTCCGTGGCTGTGGCCAGTTGCAGAACTCTGCTGGCGTGGTGACAATGCCGCTGCTTCTTCTTCTTCTTCTTCTTCTTCTTCAGGTATCCTGGCCAGGAGTGGCTTTCCACGTAGACTGTCACTGTGTTTTAGTCATACTCAGAGCTGGATCCCAGGCTTTGCTTAGCTGGAAACCGCTGTCTTTATTTATTAGTTCGTCATGCAGCTGGATCTCCACGGCCTCTTTGAGGAGACAATCCCACAAGGTGTTCAACTGCTGTAATACATTTGTGGCATTTTAGCGCGCAAAACATCTAAGGTCATACGTGCCCAATATAGAACCATAGAATGCTAGGACTGCGAGCTTTTTCAAGGTCCAATACAGAAAGGAAGAAAAATCAAATCTAAAACGGCAAGACGTTATGAAAGAGTACCTAAAAGACGGCGACAAGATACCACAGTCACCAGGTAGAAATAAAATCTCTTTTGCCATATTACTGCTTTTTAAAAAACTTAAAACGCGAGCCACAGCTCGCACGTCATCCACTAAAATGTCAGCCAAAGTGGGCGACAGCCCAACCCTGAGAAGTTAAGTGGCTAAAATAGGGGCAGAGGATCAGGAAATGTCTGACTGTTAATGGCTGGCTACAGTAAGGACAGCTGGGTGCAGGGTTACCACTCAACAAGTGGCGGTGACTAAAGCGGCAGTGCCCTATTCACAACTGAGCTAACATTACTTCCTCACGGCGAGACGGCTGGAAGGAAGTCGAGCAGGCTGTGGGAAGAGGTTTGACTTCTCTGAGTTTGTTCCCATGAAGGGAGCACCAATGGTCATGCCGAAGTGACATGATACGCCGATAGAGAAAAGTACGAATATCTTGCAAGGGAACAGAAGGTCTGAGATGGACTACGGCCTTGGCTGCAGCATCATTCCCAGGCACACCAACATGGCCAGGAACCCATGTGAACATCACCTGGGCTCCCCCATCCATGAACAAATAGAGGCAGTCCTGGATCTGTCGAATGATGGGGTGTACTGGATCTGGATCATCCAGAGACTGAAGAGCACTGAGGGAGTCAGAGCATATCACACAGTGAGTGAGCTGGTGCCTCCGGATGTAGTGAACAGCCTATAGAGGGCAGAAAGCTCTGTGGTAGAAAGTGTGCAGTGGTTGAGAAGGTGGTATTGAAACTTATCATCCCTGACGACAAAAGCATAGCCAACACTGTGGGCGGAATTGGAACCATCAGTTTACAAAAATATGCTATCGGCAAGTTGTGAGCGAAGTTCGAGAAATTTGCAGTGATAGGTCAGTTCGGGAGTCAAATCCTTCGGGGACGTGCTCAGGTCAAAATGAACACAAACCTGTGCCTGAAGCCAAGGTGGTGAAGGGCTTTCACCAATTCAGAAAGTGGCAGGAAGTGACGAGAGCGTATGCCGCGAGGCCACAGATAAGAAACGTACATCTTGTATTGGCAGTCAACAATGTCATCAAAAAAAGGTTGGCCTGGCATGGAAGAAAGCTGACATGCATACCAATTGAGTAGGATGTCAGTCTTAGTTCACCAGTTTCTGTATAGAGACTCTGAACTGGTCTGGTATGGAAGGCATCAGTGGCGAGACGGATCCCCAAATGGTGTATTGAATTTAGACAGCGTAAGATATACTGCTGTGCAGAGGAGTAGACAATGCATCCATAATTCAACTTGGAGCGTACAAGAGATCGATAGAGGCGGCGGAGGAGGACAGTCCGGTCAGCCCCCCAAGAGATACCACTGAATACACGAAGGATGTTGAGGGACCGGGTGCAGCGTGCAGCCAGGTAGGACACATGGGGAGACCAACTGAGTTTCCTATCAAATGTAAGCCCTAAGAACTTCGTTGCATCCACGAATGGGATAGCACTTTGGCCCAGTCACAAGGATGGTGGAAGAAATGCCTTGTACTGCTAGAAGTTGACACAAACGGATTTGGTAGCAGAAAAGCGTAAACCATTTGACACTCCACAAATGGAGACGGTCCAGACAACGCTGAAGACAGTTTTGCAGGAGACACATCCACTGGGAGCTGCAATACATAACAAAGTCGGCAACAAAAAGAGAGCCAGAAATGTCAGCTGGAAGTAAGTCCATAATTGGGTTGATGGCTATGGCGAAGAGGTTGACACTCAGTACGGAGCCCTGAGGCACCCCGTTCTCCTGTGCAAAGGTGTGGGATAAGGAGGCACCCACACGTACCTGGAAAACTCGGTCTGTTAAAAATTCCTGGATGAAAGTGGGAAGACAACCGTGAAGGCCCCATGTGTGCATAGTATGTAGAATGTCTGTCCGCCAACAGATATCGTAGGCTTTGTCCAAATCAAAGAAGATGGCCACTGTTTGTCGCTTCTGCAGAAAATTATTCATGCTGAACATTGACAGGGTGACGAGATGATCAACCGCTGTGCAGCGCTTTCGGAACCCACACTGACCATTAGTGGAAGATGGTGTAACTCCAGCCACCACAATAATCGACCACTGACCACGCGTTCGATCACCTTACAAACGCTGCTGGTAAGAGAAATTGGATGATAGCTGGAAGCAAAAGATTTATCTTTACAAGGCTCAGGTGGGGAACAATAATAGCTTCACGATAAAGTGTGGGAAATACACCGTCAGTCCAAATACGGTTGTAGGTATTGAGGAGAAAGCATTTTCCCACAGGAGGAAGATTCTGCAGCATGAGGAAGTGGATTGTATCAGGCCCAGGAGCAGAAGACCTGGATGAGGAGAGAGCACGCTCGAGCACCCTCATAGTAAAAGGAGTATTGTAGCATTCTCGATTCAAAGAGAGAAAAGAAATTGCACGAGCCTCCTCCGCCTGTTTCCAAGGAAGGAAGGCAGGATGGTAGTGGGTGGAGCTTGAAACCTCAGAAAAGTACTGACCCAAAGCGTTGGAAACATCGACAGGGTCGACTATGGCGTTTCTGGCCACAGTCAGACCAAGGATTGGGGAGTGGGCGGTAGTCCCGGAAAGCCGGCACAGACCACCCGAATGAGAGAGGACGGAGTAAAACTGTTGAACGAGCTGAAGAAGGAAACCCAGCATGCTTTCCTTAATAGTGTGATGGCACTGCACATGTAGTTGCAGTGGATGCAGTTCGTTAACGTAGGATGACGGTGAAAGACACGAAGTGCAAGTTGTCGGGCACAAATCGAATTGCCGCACTCCACAGTCCACCAAGCGACCGGGACCCTACGGGGAGAAGTAGTGGCATGAGGGATGAGGATTCGGCATCCAAGAGAATAACGTCCACGAGGTGCTCAACCTGATCATCGCAACTGGGAAACAGCCGGTTTTCAAAGTCTGCCAAGGAGGAATATAGCGTCCAGTCAGCAAGAGAGAATTTCCAATGAGTGGGCCAGTGTTGTGGGGTATAATTGTACAGACGAGTTACACAAGGGAAGTGGTCACTCGAGTAAGTATCGGAAAGAGCACAGCACTCGAGACGTCGAGCGAGCTGGACAGAACAGATCAAGAGGTCTAAGTGGAAATAAGTGTGTGTGGAATCAGAGAGAAACGTGGCTTTGCCGGTGCTAAGGCACACAAGATTAAGATGATTAAGAAGATCTGCCAAAAGAGAATCTCTCGAGCAGGCAACAGGCGAGCCCCAAAGAGGATGATGGGCAGTGGTGTCACCGACGAGAAGAAAGAGTGGAGGAAGCTGAGCAACAAGTTGCATCAGGTCCGCCCTAGTTATAGCAGAAGACAAAGGGATATAAATAGTGCAGAGCGAAAAGGTAAATTCAGGAAGAAAAACACGGGCAGCAACTGCTTACAGGTGGGTGAGCAAGGGGAAGGGACGATGGCAAACATCATCTCGTAGAAGCAGCATGACCCCACCATGAGTAGGAATCACTGCCGTAAGGGATAGGTCCATCCAAAGCGAAGTAAAATGAGAAAGAGCAAAATGGTCTAGAGGCGGACATTGTGATCGCAGGAGCAACTGAAGGTCCGCCCTGTTAGACCGAACTCCGCGGATATTCTATTGTAAAAGGGCAATAAAATTTAGGAACACCAGAGGTGAGCCGTCGAGGGAGGACGGCCACTGGAATCCACAGGTGGAGGACCTTCGACCATCAACTCAGCGGAGGCAACGGAGATTCCCCAGTGTTGGTCAGTTGAAAAGGACCGACGAGTCGAAGAGGGGGAAGACTGATTGCCTTTGGATGATTGTTTTGACTTTTGGTGACTGGCAGAACGGCCAGATGAATGCAAACTTGAGGTACGCAAGAAATTGACAGTTCGCTGGCTGCGTTGCAACCGTCTTCGCCGGTGAGAGTGAAGAATGGGCAGCAGAATCTACAGCCTGGGAAGCGGGAGACGGAGTGTCAGTTTGAAGGCCAGGCGACTTTGCCACCACTGCAGTGAACTGTAAGTCACAAGTTTGCGTAGCCACGTTTTTTGTGAGATGGGGAGACGCAACACAGTGCTGTAGCTTACAGACAAGGGGACATTTGGTTTACGGCTCACCAACAGTTTCCGGGCAACAGCAAAAGGTACCTTCTCCTTCATCCTTATCTCCTGAACAGCCCGCTCATCTTGATAGATGGGACAAGAACGAGAAGAAGCAGTCCATGCTAGAAGTGACACATTTGGCTGCATTTTTACATGACATGGTGGTATGATTAAACTGGTGGCAACTATAACATCTCAACAGATTGGGAATGTAATGGCGCACAGAGATGACTTCATAGCCTGCCTTTATCTTGGTAGGAAGCGTTAACTGATTGAAATTCATGAACAATCTGCGAGTGGTCACCAAATTGGCAGCTTCCTTCTTCATAACTCTATCAACAGCATAATGCCCTGACCCAATAGACAATTAGTTATTTCGTCCTCCGTCAAACCATCCAACAGCCGCGAGTAGGTAAAACCGCGGGTCGAGTTAAGTGAGCCTCCACTTTTATCGGGTATTAGTGAAGGAGTTGGGCCTTGAGTAGTTTCTGGGCCTGGAGAGCACTATCAATTTCCAAAAGCAGAGTTCCATCACGGAGACAGGAGCACGATTCCACAGGACCAGTGATGCCATCCACACCTTTCTGTATAAAAAAGGGGTTTACAGTACCAAAGGTCTCGTTGTCATCTAAACCTTTTGTAAAATATCGAAAAAAGAAATAGGACTTGCAGGCTGCTGACTCGATATGTAGACGATACATTCGTAATCTGGCCACACGGACGACAATGCCTCCAAGACTTTCTGCAGCATCTGAACTTGCTACACCAGAATATCAAGTTCACGATGGAGGTAGAAGAAAACAACCAGCTTCCATTTCTGGATGTGCTCGTCATGCGAAGACCAGATGACACACTAGGACACAGTGTATACCATAAGCCGGCACATACAGATTTGTACATACATGCGTCCAGCTGTCATGCTGCTTCACAGCAAGAGGGTGTTCTGAGCACACTGGTGCACAGAGCTTGCAAAATCTCGGACTGTGACAGCCTAGCAGCTGAACTGCAGCATTGCAGGCTGTGTTAACATGAACAGTTACAACAACTGGCAGATAAAATGCGTCTTAAGATCAAAGAAGCAGAGACTGCAGCATTCTGTGGACGAATACTCAGAAAATACAATGTCAAGTGCGTGTTTCGCCCTCCATCCAAAACGGAAAACATTATTAGAATCAGCCGAGAATGACTTAGGACTCCGGAAACCGGGAATTTACAGCATCCCTTGCCAGTGCGGGAAAATGTATTTATATAGGCCAGGCCATCCGGACGGTATGGGAGAGATGTAGTGGACATCACAGACAATGCACAAACAACCAAGTCCACTATGGCAGACCACTGCATCTCACAAGGACATGACATGAATTATGATGGCACAAAGTTACAGCAATCGAACACCTTCTGGGATTGTCTTCTCAAAAAGGCAATGGAGATCCGGCTGCATGACGAACTAATAAATAAAGACAGCGGTTTCCAGTTAAGCAAAGCCTGCGATCCAGCTTGGAGTATGATTAAAACACAATGGCAGTTTACATGGAAATCCGCTCCTGTCAGGACACCTGAAGAAGAAGGAGGAGGAGGAGGAGGAGGAGAAGAAGAAGCATTGTCACCACAAAGGCAGAGTTCCGCAAGCGGCCGTAGCCACGGAAGGACTGCGGCCCATAATCTCTTGTGGGGGGACGCGCTTCCCCCCCCCCCCCCCCCCCCCACCCAGCACTGCCCTTCCCCCACCACCAGCCGCGGACCACTAGGAAGCGCCCAGATGGAGGCTGCGGGAGAGGGGTGAAGATTATATAAAGTCGGCACCCATCAGAGATCAATCAGACACCAAGAATACATGAAGTTGGCTTGCCGAAATATCGCGCCTTTTGGATGATGCTACCCGGCTGAATACCCGAGAAATTTTCAAGATTTCTGTACATTGGGAAAACCTCAGACCACACATCAAGTACCTCTACGGGGAGGAGATGCACAGCAAAATCAAGAAGCTGGAGAAGCTTCGGAACAGGAAGGAGCACCTTATGGCCTTCCTTGTCTTTCTACTGAGATTCCGAGAGAACCAAATCATACCATCTTTTGCGAAGGTCACTCATCATATCAGAACCGCAGCTGCCAACCGGATCACCAGAAGAGCTAGCCTGGCCCTGGTCAGGGAGAGGATCCGGTACACTCAACACAGACTCAATTAGACATCTAGAGAACACTTCTCACTCCACTCGCAGCTTGCCTCGACACTCTCCCCTGACTCATGGGTGTAGGTAGATGCAGTTAGTTGGTTTCAAGCCAACAGTGCTTGGCAATCAGCCACCTTGAGAAAAACTGCAACATACAAACGCCTTGCAGCCAAACCAATACAAGAAGAACCACAGAGAACTGTCATCAACTGTACAGGGAAAGTAATTAACAATGATACCTTATCCGTACTTAAAAAGGGACTAAATTTCACACCAACACCGACAACATTACCAACAGAACAATTCATCAGCCCGGTGGAACAGGCCACTCTTGCACTTCCACTCGACACTGCAGAGGAAATACAGTGGGAAACATGCCATGTACTCACCAGGGCAGCTCTCCCGAAGCCAAACATCTCCAAGGAAGAGAGCAAAGCACTGAAGCGGCTCCGAGAAGATGCAGAGACTGTTGTCCTCCCAGCAGGTAAAGGGAATTGCATGGTCCTACTACCCTGTAATGTATAAGAGCAAAAATTGTATGACCTATTAGTAGACAACACCTACCAGAGAATCGAAGACGATCCTACCAACAGAGTGACAAGCAAGACTATGGAGCTTCTCCAGCACACCTTCGAAGATAAGAAGACGGTAAACAAACTTCGTCCACGAGCAGCTGCACCTCCTAGACTTTACGGACTACCTAAAGTCAATAAGGATGTATTGCCTCTCCACCCAACTGTAAGCAACATTGGGGCACCAACATACGAATTAGCAAAACATTTGACGTCGATGCTCAGTCCCTTTGTGGGCAAATGTCAGCACCACATCAGAAACTCTGCGCATTTCATCCAGCAGCTCCAGAACTTCCGATTGGGCCAAGAAGACCTCATGGTGAGCTTTGATGTGGTATCCCTCTTTATTAGGTTAACACTAAGACACTCCCTAAGCCTCATAGGAGAAAAATTTGGACCAATAGTAACGAAAGTTTTCAAATTTGTACTTATGTCAACATACTTTCTGTTCAATGGGAACTACTACGAACAAACAGATGGAGTAGCGATTGGCTGTCTGCTATCATCAGTAGTGGCCAATATGTTTATGGAGGCTTTTGAAGAAGCAGCTCTCAAGTCGGCAGCCTACAAGCCCTCTTGCTTTTTTCAATATGTGGAGGTTACATTTGTAATCTGGCCACATGAACGACAATGCCTCCAAGACATTCTGCAGCACCTGAACATGCCAGAATATAAAGTTCATGATGGAGGTAGAAGAAAACCACCATCTTCCATTTCTGGATGTGCTCGTCAAGCGAAGGCCAGATGGCACACTAGGACACAGCAGATACCGTAAGCCGACACATACAGATTTGTACATGCATGCCTCCAGCTGCCTTCTTTCTTCACTACGAGAGGGTGTTCTGAGTTCACTGCTACACAGAACACGCAAAATCTCATACTGTGAGAGCCTAGCAGCTGAATTGCAGCACTTGCAGGCTATGTTCTCCATGAACGGTTACAACAACCAGCAGGTAAAATGTGCCGTAAGACCGAAGAAGCAGAGACCGCAGCCTTCCGAGGAAAAAGGCAAACAGGATGCGACAGTGATTACACCATATGTTGGGAAAACATCGGCAAAGATCAGTAGAATACTCAGAAAATATGTCAAGTGCGTCTTTCGCCATCCATCCAAAACGAAAACATTATTAGGATCAGTCAAGGATGACTTAGGACTGCGGAAACCGGGAGTTTACAGCATCCTTTGCCAGTGCGGGAAAATATATATAGGCCAGAACATCTAGATGGTACAGGAGAGATGAAGTGAATATCACAGACAATGCACAAACAACCAAGTTCACTGTGGCACAGCACTGCATCTCACATGGACATGACATGAACTACAATGGCACAAAGGTGTTACAGCAATTGAACACCTTCTGGGATTGTCTCCTCAAAGAGGCAATGAAGATCCGGCAGCATGACCAACTAATAAATAAAGACAGCTCTTTCCAGCTAAGCAAAGCCTGGGATCCAGCTCTGAGTATGATTAGAACACAACGACAGTCTACATGGAAATCCGCTCCTGTCAGGACACAAGAAGAAGAAGAAGAAGAAGAAGAAGAAGCGTTGTCACCACGACGGCAGAGTTACACAAGCGGCTGTAGCCGTGGAAGGACTGCGGCCCATGATTTGCTGCGGGGCGCTGAACTTCCCCCACCACCCAGCGCCACCCTTCATCCACCATTGGCCGCGGACTGCTCGGAAGTGCCCAGACGGAGGCCGCAGGAGAGGAGCGGAGATTATATACAGTCGGCATCCATCAGAGATCAATTAGACACCAATAACGCCTGAAGATGGCAAGAAGTCGGCTTGCCAAAATATCGCGCCTTTTGGAGAATGCTACCCAGCGGAATACCTGAGAAAGTTTCAAAATAGAAGTGCGTTGCCCTTACTGGAGTGAATTGTGTGCTCTATGAGCCAAGAATCTGATGGAGACAGTGGGACACAAAGATATAAGCTACCAGTGTAATAAGCGCAAAATCACACTTTATGATTTGCAGTGCTTCAAAATTTACTCTAAAAAAATCATTTTACTAAGGTCATTATTACTTTATATAAAAGAAGTTGTAGGCTTGATTATACTTTATTATGTGCAGTAGAACATGTAGCTTTCTCGAAAATTATGTACATGTACACTTCATAAACTTTTTCCTCTGTTCCAAAACAATGTTATAAAAAAAAAAAATGTAAGAAAGCCCAAAGCTTTCATTAACATAAAGATTACTGATGCAATGTAAACATTCCTAAGAGTTCCTTGAAGCAAAATATTTTGTCACAACCACTAAATATTTTATTTTCCACTATTTTCCAGTTTCGGCAGAAATATTATTATCAAATGGCAACTGCAAACAGTGACCATACATAAATAAACATATATGTAGGAAACATGAAAGAACAAAAAAATAAGAGACCAGAGAGAAAACCCCTCTGTGATGATAGGAAAAATAATCTTGCATCTAAGACTTTCATCATACGAAAGCAATGGTCAATAGTGGAAAGCAAAATTTTAATAGTTGTGCTGAAAAGCATTCCTCCAACGTATTTAGTGTGACTGTGGCACACTATAAAGGTTAACTCTGAAGAGTTATTACAGCTGACAATGTGTTTCAAAAATACAGGTTTTTGAGCATAGGTTTCCACATTACATCTCAGGAGCCAAAGTGTTAATAATTTCTTGTTTTTTACTTTTATAGCTCTGCAAAAAAGTAATCAGTACCTCTGAGGGCACAAAGCTTATTTTTTTTTTTTTAATTTTTGGGTTGCATAAGAAAGTTGCAAAAATGTTCAAGGAAATACAGGAATATAAACTGATTGGGATTAAATACATAGGAATTGAAGGGAAGACAAGGTGAAATGGTTGCAAGAAAAATGTGAAGAAATTGGAAAGACAGAGTCAGCATACAGAGAGGTCAAAATAACCTTCCATGAAGTTTAAAGTAAGGCCATCAACATTCAGACCACAGAAGGAATTCTGCTGTTAAACACAGAGGAGAGGGTAGATAGGTGGAAAGAATACTCTGAACGTCCCTATGAGGGGCGAGGAACAGTCTGCAGACTTGATAGAAGAGGTAATGGGAGGTGACACGGAAGACATATGGGAACTAATATTACAGTCACAGTTCAACAGAGCTTTGGAAGACTTGCTTATTAAGGCATAAGGCATAGGTAACATTCCTCTGGAATTTCTACTATCACTGGGGGGAAATGGCAACTAAATGATTATTCAAGTTGTTGTATAGAATTTGTGAGAGTGGAACGTACCATTGGACTTCTGCAAAAATATCATCCATACAATTCTGCGGATACTAAGACCAGGTAAGAATAATTGCATAATCAGCCTAACAGTTCAAGCACTCATGCTGCTGACAAAAACAATATACAAAGCAATGGAAAAGAAAACTGAAGATCTCTTAGGTGTTGATCAGTGTGGTTTTAGGAATGTTAAAGGCACCAGAGAGGCAGTTCTGATGTTGCACTTGATAATGAAAGCAGATGTGATCTTTCTCAAGATGCCTCACTGGATCCATCGACCCAGAAAAAGTGTTCGACAATGTAAAATTAGGAAAGATGTTAAAAATTATTAGGAAAATAGTTGTGAGTTATAGCGTAAGATGAGAGGTCTATAATATGTACATAAATCGAGAAGGAGCAATAAGAATGAAACAACAAGAACAAAGTACCTGGATTAAAAAGGATGTAAGACAGGGATGTAGTCTTTCACCCTTAACGTTCAATCTGTACATTAAAGAAACAATGACAAAAATAAAGAAAAGGTTAAGGAGTGGAGTTAAAATTCAGGGCGAATGAATGTCAATGATAAGATTCTCTGATAACACTGCTATCCTCAGAGAATTAAGGAAGAATTACAGAATATACTGAATAGAATGAATGGTCTACTGTGCACAGACTATGGATTGAGGATAAACCGATGGAAAACAAAAGTAAAGAGGGCTACCATATATGAGATTGTGATAAACTTAACATCAAAACCGGAAACCATGAAACAGAAGAAATTCTGCTACCTTGGGAGCAAAATAAAGCATCAAGGACGAAGCATGGAGGTGATAAAAAGCAACTAGCACTGGCAAATGGGGCATTCTGGGTCAAAAGAAGTCTACTAGTGTAAAACACCAGCCTTAATTTGAGGAAGTAATTTCTGAGAATGTATGTTTTGAGTACACCATTGTACAGAAGTGAGTCATTGACTGTGGGAAACTGAAGAGCAAGAGAGGCAAAGCATTTGAGATGTAATATTATAGAAGACTGTTGAAAGTTAGGTGGAAGTGATTGAGGTGTGATATTATAGAAGGATGTCGAAAACTGGGTGGACTGACAAGATAAGAAATAAGGAGGTTCTCCACAGAATTGGTGTGGAAAACACCGACAAGAAGAAGGAACAGGATGATACGACAAGTCTTAAGACATCAGGAAATAACTTACATGGTATTACAGGAAGCTGTAGGGGTTAGACTGTTCAGTAAGACAGAGACTGGAAAATATGCAATAAATAATGAAGAATGTTTGGTACAAGTGCTACTGTGATATGAAGTGGTTGGCACAAGAGGGAAAATCATGCTGGGCCATATCAGACCTGTCAGGGGCCTGACGGTGGTGGTGGTGGTGGTGGTGGTGGTGGTGGTGGTGGTGGTGGTGAAGAGGGAGGATGAGGGGAAAAAAGACCACATTGTGAATCAGAATAATACATATAGGACTTATTCATCTTCCAGATTAAATTAACACTTCATGTACAGAATGAAATACACAGTTATATTCAAATGTCTTCTGCATCATAAATATTTATACACACATAAAAATAAAAAATAAACTATAAATTAGTTACATGCCTCTGTCCACAGAATCCTTAATGGTTTTTTCTAACCTGGAATACATCTGATGTCTTTTAGGATTTTGTCTGTTAGCTGCTTCTTCATTTAGAAGTCTTTCATACAACTGGAAACAAAATCAGAGTATTTTATTTTTATGTGTTAACTAGTAACACTTATAGTACAGAGATAGTCACTTCGTAAATTGAATTTATTTTCCAATCACATCACATTATCAAATGCTCAAATACTGAGCAGAGTAAAGTTAGTGGAAGGATGTGTGTGATGTGTTTGGGAAAGGGGGAGGGGCAAGAACAATGGAAAAAGAAGCCCATGGCTTGCTATAATGGTGCCACTTTATCAAATTAAGCTATTGCTTGACATCGAAAAGGTTGAAAGTGCTCATTTCTAGGCCATCTCACCCTATACAAATCAGAGGATGAGTGATATCAAATTGAAGATTTATAACAATTCTCAAGGATGTAAAACAAATAAAAAAAGAGACAGTTACTATGATTGTAAATGTTTTACTGAAGATTACATTTTCCTATAAAAGTAATGTTTTTCTTGCTCCTAAAATCACATAATTTGTCCATCTGCTACAAGATGTGTTAGAGGAAACTACACTGTAGTCCAAAATGTACAGGAGTGGTACAGAATATGATCAATACTGATCTGATAGTTGCAAACAGTCAGGATACTCTATGGTTAATAATGTGAACACTGGCATGAATGGTAAAACAATATCTTTTAACTTCAAACTCATATTGAAGTGAATGTTCTATCTTTGTTTCCATATGACAATGCATGAGCTACTTATGAAGCACTGGAGGAACTGTGTAACTTCAACTGTCGCTGGTAAACCTAAGTGTCTTAATCTGCAAAGATTCCAGTGCCTTGCCAGAGTCCAGTCAGTGCTTGTGGCAATAAAATGTTGCTGGTTGAAAAATAGACTATATTATTTGGCAACAGTAAACAGCACATTACCGCACCAATGTAATGATGACGACATCAATATGATAGACATAAAAGCCCCAATAGTTATCATGCACCCTTCTCTCCGAAGTAAACCACAAAGACTCAATAATATTGAGATCTGGTTATTGTGGTGGCCAGGAGAGATGTGACAATTCATTATCGTGCTCAAAAAACTAGCCCTGGACAATGGGAGCTGTGTGAACACAGATACTGGTTATCTTGGAACAC
Organism: Schistocerca gregaria; assembly: GCF_023897955.1. Taxonomy (NCBI): domain Eukaryota; kingdom Metazoa; phylum Arthropoda; class Insecta; order Orthoptera; family Acrididae; genus Schistocerca; species Schistocerca gregaria. The sequence continues at coordinate 928,583,188 of NC_064922.1, read as the reverse complement.
AGCATCACAACTGGGAAACAAACACTGAACCATGGGATGCACCCGATCTGCTAAAATGATCACATTGGGAATAACGTGACATTACAGAGTAACCATTTGGTCCACAGAATGCTATAGTACAGCTGCCCAAACCACCACCACCAAACACCTGTCATATTTCAGTCTTAGAATGTAAACTCGGCCAGAAGTTAGAAACAGTGTGAACAAGACTCATCCAAGCAAATTCTTCCACTGCTCCATAGTCCACGTTTTATGGCTTTGGCACCATGTTTTCCATTTCTCCAATTATGAACATTTGCAACACTCATGGGTGGTTTTGGAATTCCAGCTTACTCTGTAATTCCCTACTCGTGGAACTCTCTTTATGCTGCTCTGATGCTGACAGGGTTAGTGAATGCCAAATTCAGTTTTGTAGTGACTTTTGCAAATGTTGTCCCCTTTATTTTCTGTCACAATACTCTTCAATGACTGTCCACCACAATCACTCCACACAAACTTTCATCCGGGTTGTAACTGTGCAGATGATGTTTTTCCCCTTTCCAGGTATGTGGTATAGATCTTTGATAGGTGCTTCTCGGAACACCAAACACTTCAACTCCCTTGGTTATGGAAGCACCCACCATACAAGCACCATCAATTTACCCACATTTGAATTCACTTAGCTTTGATATAATGCTCTCACAACCACACAGAATACTATTTGGACCGAACAGGCACTTGCAACATATTGAGGACACTGTGAAAGTGCTATTTGTGGTTAAATACAACAGCGCAACCTGCAGGCTTGGCTAGCACCAACGTTTATGTTCAAGCATGCATATTTTGCAGTGTTTCCACATTTGTGCCCAGACCTTGTAAGTAAGTCTGGTAAACCATATGATTCAAGCAAAACTGAAGTTAAGCCTTTGTCTAAAGAAGGAGATAAAGATATGCTATAAAATTTTACCTTTGTTGGCGAAAATTTTAGTGAAGGGAAATTTACAATTGGTTTATTAATAATATCATTGGAAATAATATGTTACCAAAGTCACAGTTCAGACTTCTAGGGTTCTGATATTGAGAAGCCTTTTAATGTATACAGTGAGAATGTATTTAATTCATTACACAAGTTACACACTATTTGTATATTCTGTGATCTGTCAAGGACATTTTACTTTGTAAATCACAACATCCTTTTAACTAAACTAGATGAGACGATGATAATGATTAGTTGTTTAGGGTACTAGGTGGCAAGGTCATCGGCACTCGAGTAAATTAGAATACTAAGGTACTTTTATGCTGCAGCCTCGCTCCTCGCCAGGAGTAATTACCCTGCAACTGTTCACACGGCACTGTTTCAATGACCTTGAAGCAGCCAATCAAGATTCAAGTATCAGGCGATATTGTGATGGTCAAGGTACAAAATACAAACAAGACTGAGATAATCATCTGGCGAGGATCGGAGCAAGAAACAGGAAAAGCAGTGATGGTGCAGGTTAAATGGTCCAGTAAGACTCAGTGGGTTTGTTTCATCACTGGTCGGCCTTGGTGGTGAGAAGAGAGCAATGAGGTAGCAGCATAAATGCACCCTGTATCACTTTTCCCCCCTAACATTACCAGAAGCCAGGATTGTTTTGTCTGCAGGTGATACAAACATCGGAATAAATAGCAAATCCAGTATAGTTTTAGAAAGAGTAGTTACTGAAAGTTTCTTTGACTTTAATAAATGGTTGCTAACCAATTCCTTGATTTAAACTTTGAAAATCTGCATCGGCATACATGCTCCACAAGACGCTGTATGGTGCATGGCAGAGAGTTTTGTATGCTTGCTGTAGTGTCTGTTCTTGTCACACAACTGAATATTAGCATCCCAGCAGAGCTTGTTCTTGAAAAAACTTGTTCTTTATTTGAAGTCTTGATAATCGCAACATAATCCGAAATTTTGTGTGACATAAACACAAAAAATTATATTCAGGTGTTCTTGATAGTGTAAAAATTGTGCAAAAAAGACAGCTACTAGTTTCATCAGTGTCGACTGTTGCAACAAAAGTGTAATTAAAAGTTTCTAAATTGTATTTAACTAACACATTTCATATTGTTTACTAGTTAGATAGATGTGATCTAGGACTAAATTTTCCGAGTTATAAAGTGTAAAAACCTGACCAAATATGCCTGATAACATAAATTGTCTAAAAGCAAAGTACTTATAAATTCATTCTTCCGTCATCGTATCTCTAAAACAGTAGAAAAACAACAACCACCGCACATAAGACCATTGTGTTGTGTTTTGTTTACACACAGCCAATCTTGCTTCCTTGACAAATTAAAACATTCTTTAAACTTAATTATTTCTTCCAAACTGATCACGAGTGAGAAATGTGGGAGCTTTTATAGAGTAGTGAGTAGAGGGATTTGTTGCCAATCTTGTAGGAAATATTTTCACTGGGCGGGGATGCAGTGGGGAGAATGTTGGGAGAACAGAAGAGGCTCTCTCCTGGAACTGCAAAGTAGTATGCAGTAGGAACATTTTGATTGGGTAACAGGAAAAGAAAATCTGTGCTCTTCAGGCATAGTTGGAGGAAGCAAGGAAGGAATTCATAAGGATCAAGGGAAATAGGGGGAGGAGGATGGTTGGGAACTGGCAGCTGGTAAGAGGATAGGAAGAAAGAGAATGCGATCTGACAGTGTTATCATCAACACTAAAAACAGGTATCTACCACTGCCGGAGTTAAGTGCGGAAGAGCCTCAGGTAGAACGAGGAATGTGCAGCACACTTCAACCACGAACAAGAAGCTAGGAATGTACGAAGTGTTAGGAAGAAGAAAGTGCTGCTGCTAAGTAGTAGCCACGGGCAAGGTGTAGGCCCTCAGTTACAGGAAAGTTTAGGGGCAGCATACCAGACCACCAGTATCTCCAAGCCAAATGCAGGGCTAAGTCATGTGATAGGGGACCTAGGGTCTTTATGTAAGGACTTTACAAAAAGAGGACCATGTAGTGATAGTGGATGGGGCAGGAAACAGTTTGGACACGGATGGGGCATATGACAGATAGCTTTCCTGTCTCATGGCACCAACATACACTCTGTTGAGCTGTTCCGGAGTCATTATCGACCACACCTTGATGGAGCTGGAAGGCAAATCAATGTGGCATTAGGGATGGCTCTGAGGACAGCCAACTTTGCTCACGTTTATCTGGTACCCGTCAGGACTATTAACAGATGGGGTTTCACTAGGCATGGCCTACACCTAAACAGAACTGGGAAGGGAAGACTGGTACAGCTGATTCATGAAAGTATAGCAGGTGGATCTTGGGCCACACATGGTCAAATACCTGTTGTCATAGGTAGGTAACGTAGGTCTTTTTTCGGATAAATCCGGACAACAGGTTCCCCAGCCTAAAGAGTATCTCCAGTAGTTTAAAAAAGACTGAAACAATAACTCACAAGACAGATTTTAACACTTCAGATATCACACATACCAGATGCCACAAAGAAAGACAAACCATTGGAAAGAGTAACATGGGGCATTTCACAACATGCAATCAATTAAAAATAAAATACAACTATTAGAAGTTGAGCTCCATTCTTTGAACTGCAGAGTAGTTTGTATTACTGAGCACTGGTGTAGAGAGACAGGAATTCAACATATAGTATTATCATTATATGAAAGGGCAAACTCTTCCTGCAGAATTACTTCAAGGGGTGGAGGATCATGCAGTTATTTCAGAAAAGGAACACAGTTCAAATCAAGACATGACCTCAGTTCAGTAAGTGAAGACAAACACTTTGAAATATCAGCTATTGAGTTAACAGGGCTTGATATCACCAAGAAATTAATCATTTTGTGTGTGTGTAGATCTCCCAGTGGCAGTGTGGACACTTTTTTCAATAAATTAACATAAGTTAATAAATTAGATAAAGTCTCAAGTACAAAGGTCAACATAATTCTGTGCAGGGACATTAACATCAACACTAATATCATAAATGAATCCAGCAGCACCTTCATAAACATCCTTCAAAGTTTTGTCATGTCCCTACTGGTCAATAGTGCAATAAGGGTTACTACAATGACTGCATCAGTAATTGACCATGTGGCCACAAATATGGACAGGGAAAAATACGATGTAGCTGTAAAAGATCTCGGACCTTCAGACCATCTCTGTCAAATAACAACAGTAAAATCAGGTATTGAATCATTCCCTAAACTACAAGCCTTCAAATGACATCTATCAGAAATGAAAATAAAAGATTTTTCAAAATAACTAGAATAACAAAGCTTGGATGAATTGTATAAGGAAATCAATGAGAATATAAAATTCTCTAAATTCTCCACTTTGTTTAAATTGGACTTTGGAAAGGCATTTTCAAAAGTATGCATGTCTGTATCAACATATCACAAAACAGATGGATAACAGCAGGTATTACAAAGTCCTCCCAAACAATTAAACACTTCAGTTCCATGAAAAAAGATTCGTAATGATCCAGAATTCTTAAATTTCTATCATAGATCCAAAAAGATCTATAGAAAGGTGCTGATTGCTGCAAAAAAGTCATTTAATGACAAAATGATATATAATGCAGACAATAAAAGCAAATCAGCCTGGTATGTTATAATAAAGGAAACAGGGAGAGGCAAACAAACACAGAATAACATACTGCTAAGGGGGGGGGGGGGGGGAGATAAGGTAAGAAATGATCCACAACACCTAGCAAACTATGTAAACGAGCATTTTTCAAGTATTGCAGAGAAGTTACAGCAAAAATTCCCCAAAAATAATATAACACCTATAAATAATGTTACACTAAATACAATGATGTTACTTCCAACCACAGAGAATGAAGTCAATAAAAATGTTCAAAATCTAAAAAATAAAAAGTCAGTAGGCTTAGATGAAGTACTGTGTGTACTGAATCAATGCATGAGGATTATACAAGCCCCCTTAACAAATATAATAAATGAATCCTTCACATCAGGGACATTTCCAGAGCAGTTAAAACAGGCAAGAGTTGTACCTTTGCTTAAGGAAGGTAATGCAAAAGACATAGAAAATTACCGGCCTATTTCCCTACTGTCACCATTCTCAAAAATAATAGAAGCAATTATGAAAGACAGATTAACAAATTAACTGAATAAATACAATCTTTTAAGCGAATCTCAGTTCAGTTTCCAAAGTCAGCCATAGTAGAATTCACAAAAGTTGTACTTGATGTTCTTGATAAAGATGAGTGTGTCACAGGCATAGTTTTAGATCTTTCTAAGGCCTTTGATACAGTTGACCAAAAGATTCTATTAAATAAATTAGAAGCATTACGAATAAGAGGGGTAGCTAATGACTGGCTTCATTCATACCTAGCAGATAGGGTACAAACAGTAGAGATAACACATACTTCAATTGGATCTAAACATTTAGTAAAACACTTATCAGAACCAAAACACATTAATATAGGGGATCTGCAAGGTAGTATATTAAGACCAATACTATTCCTGATACATCAATGACTTTCCCAGTAGTGTTACTCATGGTGAAAAATTTCTCTTTGCTGATGACAGCAATATTATTGTCCCCGAGGAAACAAGAGAACTCCTTGCTGAGACATCAAATGAAACTCTCATGGAAGTTTATGATTGGTCAATAAGCAATAAAGTGACACTGAACATAAAGAAAACTGATACCACGAATTTCAGTTTGAAGAGGAAAAATGACAATGTTAAAGTAAATGTAGGTGACACCTCTATAGGCAGTGTAACAAATGCAAAATTTCTAGGAATGAATATTGATTCTCAGCTGAAGTGGTGTGAACGCACAAAGGTACTTGCAAACAGAATGTTAACAGCATGTTGTGCCCTTAGTATCTAATCGTCAGGGTGTAACATGCAATGTCTTTGTACACTCAAATTCTTAGCTATGGCATTCTTTTTTGGGGAACAAATACACAAAATATGAACACAATTTTCTCACTCCAGGAAAGAGCCTTAAGAATAATAACCAAAAATACTAGTCGAGCTCATTGTAAAGATCTGTTCAAAACACTGGGGATTTTAACTGCTCCATGTGAATACATTTACCAGTCAGTTGTACACATCAAAAATAACATTGGTAATTACTACACAAACAGCTCAGTCCATGACCATGCAACAAGAGCTAGACTCAACTTACATTTACCAAGAAAAAATAAACAATAAATTACCACAAGAGATTAAAGAAATTGCAAAAATACACTTATTTAAAAAGGCAGCTAAAAAGTACCTGTTATGCAATACATTTCATACACTGATGTCATTACTTAGATAAAACAGAGTAGGGGTTTGATAAAAAATGTTATACAAATAAATAATAATAATAAAACGTTCAACATTCCACATAACACCTTCACTTTATGTTTTTTTCCTTTTTAGAAATACTTACCCTCAAGATATGCATAGTACAATACTAACACCTCTTCCACTTTCTGAGCTCAACAACTCACTCATTATGGAGGAATGCTGACTCAGTTTTTCAGGATGGCAAATGGGAAGCTGCGCTACAGAAAATGGCCCAGAGATCAGCAGTGTGTGTGTGTGTGTGTGTGTGTGTGTGTGTGTGTGTGTGTGTGTTCGCGCACGCTCGTGTGTAGTGAGTGAAGTGTTATGAAACAATGTGCGTATCATGTGTGCAGTGACTGATAGTGAATTACGAGTGAAAAGTGTGGCATTACATTATTTAATAAGTTATCTGTAAAAAAAGTATTGTATACCAGGAGTAAATCTAATGACTGTCTCTAACTCGAAATCTGTAAATACATGTGTATACGAATTAGCTTATTTTAAATTGGTCTAAATTTGTAAATACTTTGACATGTCCTATATCCTTGTAAAAAGAGATCTACGGATGAATAAAGTTGTTGTTGTTGTTGTTGCTGCTGCTGCCTGAATCCACTGACTTGGTACATACTACTCCAGAGCATGATTCACAATCTGTTTAAATTTTTTCCACAATTCCTCTACTTTTATCATACTGGTACTCCATGATGTCCATTCATTGTCCAAGTGGGATGCTTGCACCTGCTTATTTGCTCTTTGAACAAAAATACTCTCCTAACCTTCTTGACCGATTTGCTAACTTTAGTACCCATTGTCACTATAGACATCATGATCACTCATTCCTGTCTCTATACTGATACCATCAGCAAGGTCAGGCCTGTTTGTAGCTAGAAGGTCTAAAATATTTGCACTGCATGTGCGTTGTTGACTTAGGTGCTAAGACAGTTTTCAGAAAACTGTGTTCAGAAGCACTTTGCAAGACTGCCTGTCCAAACCTCCTGCAATGAATCCACTGATGACTCAGTCTATAATCAATAGGTTAACATAAACTTCAACCTATATTGCATGATCTGGATAGCTGCATGCAAGGCCTCCTCCACACCTTAGATGAAGCCCCCACAAGACATACAGAGTGCACATTGGCTTTCTTTCTGGTCCTGAATGCTACTTCCCTAAGAGACTTCAAAACATGCCTGACAATGGATCTCTCGATAACTAGCAAACCATTCCCCCCGTGTGCCTGCCCACACTCTGCTGAAAGAATCCCAGCAGGCAAAGGTGAAAGAGTGGCCACCTGTCCACTCACACTCACACTGCCAGCCTCTAAACTAGCCCTCTGCCTCGAATGATGAAAACATGTTACCACCTGTCACTCGCCCTGCAGTGAGGGTGGATCCCCCATGTTAGGCCCACTGGAAGGGGTCTCAACAGCAGAGCCCATCCACAAAACAAACAATGCCTGAGGTGACCCACACAATGCACCACATGCCCCAACACCGCTACATGCTGAGGCAGCAACCCGAAGATGGCTAACTGTAGCCAAAAGTGCATTTTGCCATTCGCAAACTGTGGCCAGCTCCTCCTGCAACCACACAGCATGCACCCATCCTGTTCATCTCAGTACTACAAAGAAAACATTGACAAAGCTACACATAAGTTGCTGCTCTGCAGGTGTGTAGCAGGTGACAGCTGGAACCTGACTCAGTGGAATGAAATTACAGTAACGAATTGGTCAAATACTTGTATTCTCTGACAAAAGTGCAATTGATTTGTAAAGATACAAGGAGAAACTACACAATGAAATTGATGTGGCGTTTAAAGCTAAACAAACACAAATTATTGTAAGCACCACTAGCATTGTGAGTGGTAATCATCTATGTGTTTGTAAATATCAGTCGTTCAACCAACACGCAATATGCACCTGGTTGCATTTGTAAAACAGCTAAGAGCTGCACTTGTTGTAAATTAGAATGAACAAAACTGAGTCTGTGTGTTGACATTATAAAAGGAGAAAGGCATGGCTGTGATTGCAGAACGAGTGATGAATATGAGTTATGAACAATTGAAAGAGATGATTTGAACTAGTATTGGTCATAAATAAACAATGGTCAATGAAATTGCCACTCTTGGCTCCCAACATTATTCAAATTGAACTAGAAAGAATTTATTTTTAAAAAATCGGAACAAGGATGCACAGCCACACTATTCAGTAAGTGAAGAAGGAACAGATGGAGATTTTGATTCCAAGGTTACCTAGGCCATGCATGGAAAAGTTTCACTGTTGCATCACAAAATTCAGTAAATCAACCGACACATGGAGGACAGCAGTGAAATGATCACCGTGAAGTTTTAAATGATAGATACAGCTCACTAAACCAATCAGCAGAAAGGAATATCTGTGGAGAACACATGATAATGCACCAAGAATCAGAAAATCAAAAAAAGTTTCTAATGCAACCTGGTAGGGAATGAACATAGGAAACAGTTCACTTTCCATCATGACCATAAAATCTGAAGACCAGAAGGATGTATGGAAAGATCTGCAACATGAAAATGAAGTACACATACTGAATTGTTATACCTATTTTAGAGACTGAAATATAAGTAATAAACATAGATATTTTGGCAGACACTGGCAGTGAGGCCAATATAGTCTCAGCAATTTTATATGACCAGATAATGAATACTGAAAATGGAATGGAATGGAATTGTAATTTCAAGTGTTTTGTAGATAAGAGGAAGAGATTGCTGCAGGTACAGAGATAAAATCAATGCATGTACGGAAGGAGATAAGTGTCAAAGATAATATGGGAAGGAAAGAAGATATCATGATGAACACAGAGAAGACAGGTAAGTGTCAAATATAGTATTGGACGGAAAGAGCATGATGAACAAGATGTCACTAGGGAAGTCAACACACTCAATCTAATTCAGCAGAAGGTGTAAACACTTGCTGAATTGTCTAAGGTGCAATGATTCTCCACAAAAACTGGCAAGATGTGGAGATCCACATGCAAATTCCAAATTGGAGGGGACAAACTGTTTCCAAGCAAGGCTATATTCAACAATATCAGCAAAGAGAAGCAGTAGAAGCAGAAATTAAAAAAAAAAAAAAATGCTGAAAGATGATGTAATTGAGACATTAAATAGAGGGTGGCATGGTGGTGTATAGCTTATCATCTATGTGTGAGTAATAAATAAAATAAGTTGCCACAATGGGATGAACCCGAGAAGACTGAGGAACTACGATAACATTTCAAAGACATACACTGCTTAACCAGTATGGACTTAATATGCAGCCAGAACTGGATTCTAGCTGTCATAAAAACACAGTATTTATCTTTGAAGCTGAGTACTACCAATATAGAGTGACATCATATGGATGAAAAGTGTCGGCTTTGGTGTTTATACAAGTGTTACATCAATAACTGGGGGATTTAAAATTAGAAATGATGATGAATTATACTGAAACATTGATACATCATAGAAGAAGTATTACAAATATTCAGAACTGCAGGAGAGAAACTGAACTCAGATAAATTGGAGCCTGCAAAGAAACAAAGTTTTTGGGACATACAGTGTCACCAAGAGGAACTGAACCAGATCCATCGACATTGTCTACTGTAGAAGATTTTCTGTCACCACAAAGCAAGACATACTCAGCAATCAGCTGCAATGAATTGAGTGCAGGTGCCTACGGCAGCTATGGCAAATGATATACGCCAGTTAATTTTCCCTTGCTACATCAGAAAACGTGAGACTGAGCTCCAGCCATGACTGCACCTACTAGATTCTGGATATATGACAGCCCACAGTGCCTGGAAGGGGGTGACAAGGGATGGAAAAACTTTGAGAGTGACATGATGGTCAAGAAAGCACGTGAGTTATGCTGACAAGGTATATAGAAGGTCAGCTGATCCTCAATGCCCTTCAAATTTCAATTCCCCTAACACTATAAAATATACATGAGACGCGACAGCAAGCAGAACTACTAGGAAGAGTAGAAAGCAGTACAAAACTCTTCATTTTCTTTGTTCCTTTCAAGTCATGTACCCAACTGCTATGCCTCTGATGAGGGTGGGGGTGGGGGGTGGGGGGGGAGACGCAAAATAAAATATAAACAAACACACATGTATATAATGCTGTACACAGTATGTAGTAAATATTTCTCTTTCAATAGATTTATTTTTGCTTCTCAGTAGTTTGTCACAATGCGTCACTTAATTCACTTGCAGCCACTGCTTGTATCCTTTTGGTTTATTAAAGTTTTTTGGTATTTATTCATTATTTTTATTTCCTCTTTGAGTATCCAGCACAACAGTGTAGGACATGTCAGTCAGATTTTTAAAATTATCTATGTACCTATATATACATACATATATAAAGTCCCATACTGTGGTTTCTACCTATACAGGATGATTCTTATTAAAGTTTAAAAACCACTGGAACAATGTAGATGACACTGACACAAGTAATTCAATATAAGACACATGGAGCAGCAAATGTTGGGAAATGCCTCAAAAATGGATGACAAATGTTGAACAAGTGACATCACAAGATGTAACCAAGCAAAAGCTGTTCATATTTTGCGTTTCTTTCCTTTTTTTGTTTGCTTTAGTAAAGGAGACATAGGTCACTGGTAATGAGGAAATTCAGAAGCTCATACTCATCTACTTGTGACGCAATGCAGTATGTTTCCGTTATACTGCACTTTTGCAATAATCCAGTGGGGACCGTGAGACTTGTAAATAAAATAATAAATCTTATTTCAATGTAAACACGTAATAGCCTAAAGCAGTGAAACATATACTGCCTGTCATACGCAAGATTCGAACCCTCGGAACCACAAACTGAAGTTGTGCATGTGGGCCTGTAGCAATACTGAAGTGAATACCTCACTTGGGTTGGGATGATCAGACATGGCAGATTGATAACCTCAACTGCTAAATGTGCAGTGAGGTACATCATCTGGTGATGTCCTCTTCTGGGATATTGCGGCATTTGGCATTAGCAGCCACGTGTCTTATATTAAATTACTCGTCTCACTATCACCTATTTGTATGTCACTTCAGGGTTTTTTCAACATTACGAGGCGTGCTTTTTAAGTAAGTACAATTTGGAAATTTAAAAAAGACGTGCTAAGATATCTCAAGAATTTTACTTTTACATGTAAGCCTGTACGTTAATCTACGCACTGAGACCATTACAGTCTGATTCTTCCTCGTTTACGTTGTGTACTGAGAGTTTAAGATGCCTCCGATAATCATGAGTCCCGACGACTGTGAAGTACGGGCTGTTATACGATTTCTTAGTGCTAAAGGCCTAAAAGTGATCGATATTCATCGTGAGATCTGTGCAGTTTACGGAGAAAACATTATGAGTGATGGAATGCTAAGAAAGTGAGTGAGAGCATTTAAAGATGGCCGCACAAATATGCATGATGAACAATGGAATGGGCACCCTTCAGTCAATAATGAAAGTTTGGTGCAGGAACTGGACAATAAGGTGAGAGAAAACAGACACTTTATGATTTCCTCCTTGCGGGATGACTTTCCTAATGTTCCTCGTAGTGTTTTGTATGGCACTGTGGCCAAGCACTTGAATTACCGAAAATTGTGCGCACGTTGGGTACCGAAAATGTTGACGGATGTGCACCAAACCAAACATTTAGACAGCGCATTGACTTTCCTCGAGCAGTACCATAACGATGGTGATGATTTCTTAAGCCAAATTGTTCCGGGAAATGAAACAAGTGTGGCCTACATCACACCAGAATCAAAGCAACAGTCCATGGAAGTTGAGCTAGGGCATCGTTTTGCTGCAAGAAAATGCCTGTCCGCATGTGGCGAATCAGACCAAAGATCTCATCACATATTTTCAATGGGAAACTCTAGATCATCCTTTGTACAGCCCCGATTTTTCGTCTAGTGACTACCATCTGTTCCTGCACTTGAAGAAACGCCTGGGCGGTCAGCGTCTTCAAGATGATGACGAAGTCAAAACAGTGATGATGCAGTGGTTAACAAGTCAGGCAGCAGACTTCTATGAGGAGGATATTCAGGCAGCAGACTTCTATGAGGAGGATATTCAAAAACTGGTACAACGTTATGACAAGTGCCTCAATATTGAAGGAAATTATGTAAAAAAGTAGATTGAGGTACAGGCTCTCATGTAAAAATAAAGTTATTGAGATATCTTAGCACATCTTTTTTTTAAATTTCAAAACGGTACTTACTTAAGAAACACGCCTAGTATTAAGAATCATCCTGTATATTTGAGCTAATCTCAAGTACTAATGTCAAGATTTTGATATGGATTTCACAAATAGACGGACTCATTCATGAGGCAGGTTCATGTATATAATTTGTAAATATTTCACGCAAATTGGCTGAACTATGATGAATGTCATGTCGGGCTGGCACAAGCTACCCCAACCTGGAAGCTGGTGCACGTTACCACTGGCTTCCAAAAGGACATGTGATACAAGACACAAAAGTGGCACATATACAAAATCTGCTATATGCACTATAAGAAAGTTTCGAGTGCTGGTTAAAAACCTGCACAAACTATCAGAAACCTAATTGACAGCTGATTCCTTTTAATAAAAATAGCTTATTAATCTATGTAGTAGCCCATAATCACATGAACATTGCTAATCAAACAATTGAAAATCCAGGACCGTGAGTAACATTGATAATCAGCTACTCAAACATTTCTTGAACACATAGTGGGTTTTGTTAATGGAAAATGCATTTACTGGGTTTTGCATGACAATGGGTAGTCCTTTTTTGTTTTTATTTTTATTATTATTTTAACAAAATGTTCCTGCCAGCTTAACATCAATCTATAGGTAAACTACTAGCAGTTCACAAGTACTAACTGAAAAATTAAATAATATTGTACTATTACAGTATGACCCATCAACGTGGGGACGTAAGTCACCTGATATCCTTCAGTTTTGGTGTCCTTATTTGAAACCCCTTTTCAACACCTTCAATGCAACTATTTTGCCCAAAGGATATGCTTAGTCACAGATAGGTACAGAAAAAAGACTGTCACAAAAAAGCTTTCAGAGAGTGTGGTTTCAGTTGCCTGAGACTGCAGTTGTGTGTGTGTGTGTGTGTGTGTGTGTGTGTGTGTGTGTGTCTCTGTCTGTGTTCCCTATTTTTGATGAAGGCCTTACTGGCCTAAAGTTTTTTTTTTGTGACAGTCTTTTTGTTGTGCCTATGTGCGGCTCAGCATCTCCACTATATGATGAGTAGTAACTTTCCTTTTCATAACATTGTTACATTCCATCCTGGATTTTCCATAGAGTGATTGTTCTGCCCAAAGGTTTTTTTTTCTTTTTTTGAACAGATTTTTAGGTTAACGTATGCCAATGTTGATCACCTCGAACTACAGTCACCTCCTTGTTATTGCTATGCCTGATTGTAGCTTTCTTTGACTTCTGGAATTTGACATGCCATTGGTCTGGCTGTTTGAGGATTCCATTGGAGCAGGATATCTTGACTGCACAGCTTTGCCCAAGTAGATTACCATACCGTACCATTATATCAGATTTCTGTACTCTTCTAGGCACTCAATCGGATCCCTGTGCTTGACTGTCCTTCCAGTTTACCGAAAATGCTGTCTGGTGGAATGAATGAGTGTCCTACAATGGGAAACCACATTTCAACAGTTTTAACATTTTGAGTACCTTCGGGAAATAGCCAGTGAGACAATGTTCCCAACCGGCCTTTATTCTTACTCAGACCACCAAAACATTCTAAAATAAACATACTATTAAAAGATCCTTTAAAGTAAATCTGCATAACTGTAACTGCACCCTTTGGTACACTAAAGTTTTCTTCTAGTAATACTACTGAAGATTCTTCTGCACCTGCAAGTGAGTGGCTTTTCATTCTACCACAAACCATATCTCTAGCAAATAAAATCAGGTAAACAACTCTATCAACACAAGAGCAGAATGACTGCATTGTCAAGCATGTGTATTAGTGGACTCTGCAGAAAACAAATTACAACCTGACAAGCTATTTCCTTGACAGAGTAAAGAAAAATGCCATCCTCTCTCACTGCCCGCTGCCCTTGCTGACTGCAGCATAAAGATTAATTTTTATTTCCAGATAGAAGAGATCAATAGAGTGGTAGGAAAATTAGCTGATTTTGCATCTGTTAAACTCAATGACAAGGCTGTGGCAATATAGGTATGGTAAATACAATGGCTTTTGCACTTCTGCAGGAATATTGCATGCTTTGTAACTGCATGACTGAGCCACATAGCACACTTTGCAACTCAGTGCATTTTTCGTTTCTTGTTTCAGACGGCTTGTAGTGTGTTTTGAAACTTGGATTACAGCAAAATCTGTTGGTCAAAGGTAAAGAAAGCTGCAGGATGAAAACCCTAAAAACAAATTTTCTGTCATATAGTGCATTTTGCAAATGGGCTACTCATGTCAGGTATTAACCTGATAAGTAAATTTTTTGTATAGAATTAATGTTATGCGATGTGAAGGGAAAAGTAGGCAAAGGGCACACGGAAAATATAGCTCGCACAATCTAGTGCTGGAGTTGGAAGGCCAACCTAGGCAGTATGATATATTGCAGCTCCCATCACTGCCACGAAATGTCACTTCAGTGCCACTTAAATATGGAACAGATAACATTCATCCCACCTGGAAAAGTTTCTGGAGTGACTGCTTAAATTGTTTAAGTTAACTGGAAGTGATTATAAAATTACAATAACTACTGAGATTTAAACTATTCTATTTTATCAATTGCACTTTCTTATCAGAAACCCAGGTCACTGTGGGTCAGTCATTCCAATGTTTCAGTGGTGAGGTCATGGACATCTTGTAACACACCTCTGAAGGGTATATCGGAGCAAACGAGGGCCAAGTGGGTGATTGTTTGCTCTTTGGCTTCACATTGGGGGCATTCTAAAGCTCTCCACTGAGTGAGACTCTCATTGCAGGTAACGTGGTTTGTGAGAAACCTATTGATGTTGCACCACTGTCTTCTGGAAAGAGAAAATCCTTGTATCTTGAAAGTTGGATTTGTCATGAGGTTCGTGACATTCTGATCTTGCCGATGGATTGTACAGTGATTGCTGATATTGAAACTGTTGAGTTGGTTGGCAAATGCTACAGGTTGGTGTCTTGACTTCACTCTCTGTTGCTGCCATTTAACACTTCGGAGGCCACACCCAAGCATAGCTTAACTATATGTCGGGCCATGATTTTCTCAGCACACGAGCCACCTGTCACTCAATAACTGGATTCATTTCATATGAGAACAACATACAGGTGTCTTGCTATCGAATGGCTGAGCCAATATGATCACACTGGCAATTTCATGTGTGTACGCCTTAATTTTGCAGTTATCTGTGATTCTGCAACAAATACATCACGTTTGTTGTGAGCAAGAAATTGCTCAGCAACCCATATCACACTTTTTTCTTGGAAGGATAATTATACTTTCTGTAATCATTATTTTAAAATTTGTTATCTATCAAAGAACTACAGAAAATATGAAAAATAAATCTTGAACCTTGGTCCTGTTTTAGTATGTATTGCCCTGGAAGATACATCAATTAAATATGTGCCACTAATACTTTAAATAATGGCATAAATGTCGTTTTCCTAGGTGTGATTTTCTTCTAAGTGGACAGTTTCCAAAGTGTTAAGGAACTGTGCATTGACGTGTGGGAAGGGGTGGGATGGCATAACATTTCTCCAATTTTGATTTGAGGGTTGCCAGTCATCTAGTTTGGGAAGGTGTTATATTACTCAGTAATAGTATCCACTGCAATTGAGTTGTTCCAATAATTCCAGTTAAGGTTTGCATTGCTGGTTTAGCTGTGTGTGTGTTTTATGTTTTTGGTAGTCTCTCTCTCTCTCTCTCTCTCTCTCTCTCTCTCTCTCTCTCACACACACACACACACACACACACACACACACACACTTTTTACAGTATGTATTTACAAACTAAGGATTTTGTGCGATACTACAGTTGCTTTACAATTGCTAAGTATATACTGGAATTGGACATACATCCTAAACTCCTCCACCTCCCTCTCTGACCATTTCTTCCTCCTTTCCCCTCCCTCTCTGTTTATCACCACCTTTACCCCCCTCTCAGCCCTTGAGCTTTGTTTATGGTTACTGCAAACAGAACTGAAGTCACTTAAAATGAATGGGTAAGTTGGTTGGGATAATTGGTATATAGGGTATGACTGAGACCTCTCATACTGATGCATCTGTGAGGATAGTAGCTTCAATAAAAGTATTTCGCACAGTTTTATTCCGTGAATGTGAAGGATTACAAAGTTTTGGATGATTCAGATTCTGTAGTAGTATTCTAATCGTAACCAAACATAAGTAAATAAGCCATAAATACACCATTCCTGTTTTATGTAAGACTGACAGCAGGTTAGAAAACAAAGCAGCAATTTTTTGCCAAATAGGGTCATGCGTAACAACTTCAATTCCTCTTCTTTCCTTGTGGTTTTTCTATTTTCCCAGCACACTTTCATCTTCTCCCTGTGTTGTCTTTTCCTTTCTTCTGTTCATGTTGTTCCCAATTTCTTATTTTTTTTACACTGAAAGCCTTCTAAATTTAATATTTTATTCTTCAGAAGATTTCTGTCAGTTACTTCTGATTCATTGATGTTGTTTATTGCGAGATCTTTCCTTATTTCTGTAATCCAAGCTATTGTTGATTTCTTCTTCGAGAAGTACAGAAATATTTGTTTTATGAGCCTGTTATCATTCATCCGGCAGAGGAGTCCAAAAAAATATTAAGCTTTTTTAAGTGATTACTTCTGATATTTTCTCTATATTTTTGTAGATCCCCTCATTACTTCTTATTTTCCAACCATCTATAATTTGCATTCAACCATCTGTAGTCTGCATTGCACCCATTATTTTTCAAACTAACCATCCTTTAAGTATCTCTATTCCGTCCAGCTTATACTTCATTGTTAGGCATTCACATGCATTTCAAAGTTCTGGTCACACCACTGTGGTTTAGTGTTTCAGTTTGGTTTTTCTAGATATGCATTTCTTGTTGTAAATACTCTTTTTTTTTTGAAACTATATGCTCTCTCCATTTTGATAAATCTTACATCTAGTGCAAATTTTTCCAGTCCACTCTGTTGTATAGTTTCTACAAGATATCTGAATTTACTTAATCACTATTTTTACCTATTTGTGTTTCTATGAATTTTGGTGCAATTTTTATATTTGGAATGAATTTTGTTTTTTTTTTTTAGCTGAAATTATGAGACTAGTTCTATATGCCATTTCTTTGAGAAGATTTATTTGAATAACTGCTGTCAGATTTTCCAAAAGTACTGACTGCAAAATAGTCTGCAAAAGCCAGACAGTTTACCTTAATTCCATTTGCTTTCCTCCCTAGAATTATTGGTTCAAGTTTGTGATTCTTTAGCTCCAAATTACACCATCCCCTTGTCTAACACCAGTTTTTATTTAAAATGGCTGACATAGTTCTCTGATAAATTTAACTTTAGATATTATCTTTGTTAGAGTTTCGTGAATTATATTTGCTAATTTCGCTTTAACACCAAATTCTCTAATGATTTTATCTATTGTCTCTCTGTCTACCTAATCAAATGCTTTTTGAAATCAAGCATATGATACTATTTTAGGTTTGTGGTTAGCATACTGTAGTGAATTATTGATTTTAGGTTAAAAACTGTTCTGTGCAGGATCTTCCCTTTAGAAAACCTCTGTGATATTCTCCAAACTGGTTGTCTAAAGTTTCTACCTCTCTGACCAAGAGAATTTCTGGGAATGTTTTGCATGCCACTTGGAAAAGTGACACTCCTCCGTAGTTGTTAACACTTTGTTTGTCTCCCTTTTTGTGTGGTGGGTGGATAATGCCAGTTTCCACTCTGCTGGAATCTTTTCAGTTTTCAAAATGTTCTCAAAAGTAGTTGTAGTTTTATAGTTTTGACTATTTTAATAATTTGCAGTAATAGAGTCTCCGCCATTTGATTAGTTGTTTTTGGGTGATTTTATGAATTTCTTGCTTTGTTGGTGGTAAATCTTCCTCCAAATTTTGTGGTATTGCTTGAAATTCCAATTTAAATGTTGCAACTGGACAGTTAAGAGCCTGTCAAAAATTTCTCAATTGTCTTTGTTATTTAATTTTATTTTGGCATTTTCATCTTTGAAACAAGTACTTGCTCCTTGATACACTTTAAGTACATGTTTAAAAGTCTGGTAAAAATTTCTAGTGTTATATTTGGTAATATTTTCTTGTATTTCTATAAGCTAAGTTTTTCAAATGTTCTTTTGATTTTCCAGATTATTTTTGACGTTTCTTACATATTGTGTGTGAACAATTTCTGTTTGAAATTATATATAAGGAGAAACAATTTGTCTAATGATTCAGATGTCTTAATGTTGTAGCCGAAAGTGACTGTGAGGAAAACAAAAAACTGCACATTTTCACAATGCAGTGTTTTCTTTCTTACAGTCAGTATTAACAGTGTTTAAAAAAGTTACAGCCTTTGTCCATCTGAATGTTTATTACTGTACCACGTAAAAATCTGAAGCAAATAAGCCAAAAACTTTTTGATACTTGTGGTAACAACGTTTCACTGTTGTATTAAAAACAAAGATTCCAAGACTTACCAAGCGGGAATGCGCCGGTAGACAGGCCTGTCTACCGGCGCTTTCCCACTTGGTAAGTCTTGGAATCTTTGTTTTTAATATATTTTTCCCATGTGGAAGTTTCTTTCTATTTTATTTTCTCTGTTGTATATTACATATATATTTATTTTAAAAAAATATACAGCCTTTGTGTGTCTGAATGTTCATTATTGTGTAAAAATCTGTAGAAAAATGATAAATCGCTTTCTGAGATTTTTGGTAACAATTTTAAACAATGAACTGTCTTTATACAGTAGTATAGATACTGATATACAGATACTTTGCTTTGTTTTTGTGTGAACAGTAATACTTCCTAAGGCTTTTGGGATGATTTACCACTATCCACACAAATTATGTAACTAACTATTCTGCAACTTTAGAAGAATGTTTTTGGTTTTCTTTTATTAAATCTATTTTATACCAAAAAATTAAAATTTCTGCTATGGGGAGATGTAAAATATGTAATATAGCACTGGACACCATGTTCACTTGTATCAACAATATAAGAAGTAACTGTTGCATGTCAACAAAGCAAGAGTTTGCAGGTGGCAAGTGGCAAGATGACAGCATCACTTCTCTTCGGGCTCTCTTATGTGAATTTTTGCTGATTGTTGTCTTGGGCTGGCACGCTCTAGTTCTAGTGTTGGAATTACTCTCCCTCTAGTGTTCTCCTTCTAAATATTCACAGAAAAGTTGCTTTGCTTTAAACATTTGTTTAGTGGCACACAATGTGGAACTGTGTGAGGAAAAAGTGCTAATAAATATAACAAATCTTGCTGTTTTTGCAGTGTTGGGTTGTTAGTCAACCAAGGAGTCCTCAAAATTCAAGTTATAGATACTACAAATAAACGTGTTGTGGTGTACTACGGATCATCTTGCTGTGGTACACCTCTCAATGTATTTTGTAGGATAAGGTTGTGTTGTATTGTCAACAACTTTCTGGCGTTATCTATTTCACATCAAAATACATCAATCTCCTCCTCCTGTGACATTATCACATGGTATCTATTACACTGGCAAATGGCCTTGATGTAGTGATAACACTGGTTCCCATCTGATCATTGAAGTTAACTGCTGTCAGGTTTGGCTTGCACTTGGACGGGTGACCGTTCGGGTCTACTGAGTGCTGTTGGAAACTGGTGTTTACTCAGCCCTTGTGAAGCCAGCTGAGGAGCTATGTGACTGAGTAGTAGTGGCTCCATTCATAAAACTTGGCAGCAGCTGGGAGAACAGTGTGCCGACCATACGCGCCTTCCTATCCTCATCCAATGACACCTATCGGCCGAGGATGACAAGGCGGTCGGTCGATACTGTGGGCCTTCCACGGCCTGTTTGGATGGAGCATATCACATCATCTATAAAATCACATATGAGCTTCATTTTTCTCTCTCTCATTATCCAACACACACACACACACACACACACATACACACACACACACACACATACACACGTATATATATAAAACCTATAATAACTATCACATCAAAAGTAGAGCCCAGTAAGTTACAATAAGTCGAGCACTTCCCATTCATGTTAAACTATAATAATTTCCAATAATAAATTAATGAATTACTGCCTAAATACAAGAACTTGCTTTCAAAATTATGCCTAAACTCCTGAGCAAATTTGTTGAATCAGAAGAATGATACTTCTTGGCAGATTAAAACTGTGTGCCGGGTCGAGACTCGAACTCGGGACCTTTGCCTTTCGCGGGCAAGTGCTCTATCTGGTAGAGCAGTTGGCCGCGAAAGGCAAAGGTCCCAAGTTCGAGTCTCGGTCCGGCACACAGTTTTAATCTGCCACGAAGTTTCATACCAGCACACACTCCGCTTGCAGAGAGAAAATTTCTTTCCAGAAAAATGATGTTCACATTATCTCCTGTAAATATGTACAAGATAATCTAGGAATATACAGCATGACTGCCTTGATCCTAAGCTTTCAATATGTCTTGTGAGAAGAGTGCAAGTTAGGTTTCACATGATTGATACTTCCAGAACTCATGCTGGTTGGCATGGGGAAAGCCATTCTGTTTGATACATCTCATTATGTTTGAGATCAGAATACAAGGTGTGATTCAGAAGTTTCAAGACTGATTCATTCTGAGTAGGGGAGTGCGCGCGGACCGGTTCTGCCGGGTGGGGGACGTAGTGGGGGGTCTCAGGGTATAAATTGACATGTCGGCAGTGGCCTCCAGAACCCTGGAGAGTGCGCATCCCTTGCAGTGTGAGTGCACGTCACTGACCTCAGTCAAAAAGTGGGAGAGGCGAAAATGAAGCAGCACTTGGAGCAGTGTTATGTGATTAAGTTTTGCATGCGACTGAACAAAACTGCCACAGAGACTCTCGGTATGATTCAAGAAGCCTTTAAGGAAGAAGCCATGTCCTGTGCAATGGTTTTCATGTGGCACAAATGTTTCAAAGATGGATGCGAGAATGCTGAAGATGACGACCGCTCTGGGGGGCCATCATCGAGCCAAATGGATCAAAATGTGGAGAGAGTGCGGGAACTTTTAAACAATGACCATCGTCTTAGTAATAGATTAATTGCCGATGAACTGGGACTCGGTCAGAGTATGGTGTGGAGGACTGTGACGGAGAATCTGATGATGTGAAAAGTTTGTGCCACACTGGTGCCAAAAGTTTTGTAGGTGGAATAGAAGAAACCGCGCATGACTGTTTGCCAGGAAATGCTCCAACGGTTGAATGTTGATCTGAACCTTCTGGAGAAAGTGGTTACTGGTGATGAGACCTGGGTCTACAAGTACGACCCTAAGTGGAAGCGTCAAAGCTCAGAATGGCACACTGTTACCTTGCCGAAGCTCAAGAAAGCTAGCATGAGCAAGTCGTATGTGAAGTGCAGGCTGAATTTTTTTTTTTATGGTAAAGGAGTGATTTACAAGGAGTTTGTTGCTGAGGGACAGACTGTCACAGGTGACTTTTACACTGGAGTGCTCCGCCGCTTGAGGCAGGACTAAAGGGAAACAATTGTACTCTATCGACACCATCCAGAAGGCTTCGATGAGAGCCCTTGACAGCATGATGCCCGAGGCCTTCCAGAAGGGCTATGAACACTGGAAGACGTGCTGGCAGCACTGTGTTGATGCTGAAGGATCATATTTTGAAGAATTTTAGTCCGTTTTACTTAAATGTCCAATAAATTTCTAGTTCTGAGTTAAGTCTTGAAACTTTTGAATCACACCCTGTATGTCCTGAGATTCTACAACAAATTGATGTCAAGGATATTAGATGGTACTTTTGTGAATCAATTCCACTACCCTTCTTGTAGATGGGTGTGATCTGATCCAAGAACTGGGCACATTTTTTTGTTTGAAGGATCTACGATAGATTATAGTTAGAAGAGGGGCTAACTCAAACGCAAATTTAGTACAGAATCTGATAGGGATTCCATCAGGCCCTGGAGCTTTGTTCAGTTTTAATGATTTCAGCTGTTTCTCAATACTATTGACACTAATACTCATTTCTCTCATTGGGGCAATTCTCCTACGTTTTCCTTTCTAAAGGAACATTTGAAATTGGAATTAAGCATTTCAGCTTTTGCTTTGCTACCCTCAATTCAGTTCCTGTCTCATTCGCTAAAGATTGGACACTAACTTTGATGCCACTACCAGCCTTTACATAAGACTAGAATTTCTTTGAGTTTTGTGAAGGATCATTTCACAATATTCTGCTATGAATGTCACTGAAGGCATCACACACTGCCCTCTTGACTGCCAAATGTATTTCACTCAGCATCTCTCTGCCAATAGTCCTACACTTGGTTTTACATCTATTGTGCAATAATCTCTGCTTCTTTTCTGTGACTGTGTACCATGGAGGGTCCCTCCCATTAAGAATCTTTCTATGGGGTAGATATCAAACCATAGTCAACTCCTCTACATGCTCCTGCCCTGTGCTAAAGGTTTCGAGTTCCTCATTGAGATATGACTGTACAGATTTTTTATCTAGTTGACTGAACATATATATTTTTTTCTCACTTTAGTTATCCTTTGTATTTTGGTAATCACTGTTGCCACAACTGTGTTATGGCCACTGTCACTAGTTTCGATGTGGAGATCCTCAAAGAGGTCAGGTCTCTTTGCTGCCATTAGGTTCAATATATTTCTACCGCAAGTGGGGTTTGGAACTATCTGATCTACATGGATAGTGTTCAGCGAAGGCATTTTGTAATGTTTCATAGGATGTCTTATCACACTCAACACTAACAAAACTGCAATTTTCACAAATGATTGTTGGATGATTAAACTCTCCACTGATGGTTACAGTATGACTTCGAATCTTATGCACAAGTGAACTGAAGGGTTATTTAAGGTTTTCAGTTAAATCGGAGATGAGTCTGGTGCATGATAGAAGGATCCAGTTATTATTTTGTCTACCCCTGTTACTGTGTCTTGCCCAAACAGTCTCACATGCAGCTTCAATTTCTATCTCAGTGGATTTGAGTTTCTTGGCTACTGTGACAAAAGCACCATCCCATTTGTCTATCCTTTCAATAGGCACTTACATTTTCCCCAAAAATCTCACCATCAATTTCAGGTTTCAACCAGCTTTCTTTACCTAGTATTATGTGACCTTCACTGCTTTTCAGGAGCAATTCAAACTCTGGTACATCTACATCTACATCTACATCCGTACTCCGCAAGCCACCTGACGGTGTGTGGCGGAGGGTACCCTGAGTATTTCTATCGGTTCTCCCTTCTATTCCAGTCTCGTATTGTACGTGGAAAGAAGGATTGTCGGTATGCTTCTGTGTGGGCTCTAATCTCTCTGATTTTATCCTCATGGTCTCTTCGCGAGATATACGTAGGAGGGAGCAATATACTGCTTGACTCTTCGGTGAAGGTATGTTCTCGAAACTTCAACAAAAGTCCGTACCGAGCTACTGAGCGTCTCTCCTGCAGAGTCTTCCACTGGAGTTTATCTATCATCTCCGTAACGCTTTCGCAATTACTAAATGATCCTGTAACGAAGCGCGCTGCTCTCCGTTGGATCTTCTCTATCTCTTCTATCAACCCTACCTGGTGCGGATCCCACACTGCTGAGCAGTATTCAAGCATTGGGCGAACAAGCGTACTGTAACCTACTTCCTTTGTTGTCGGATTGCATTTCCTTAGGATTCTTCCAATGAATCTCAGTCTGGCATCTGCTTTACCGACGATCAACTTTATATGATCATTCCATTTTAAATCACTCCTAATGCGTACTCCCAGATAATTTATGGAATTAACTGCTTCCAGTTGCTGACCTGCTATTTTGTAGCTAAATGATAAGGGACCTATCTTTCTATGTATTCGCATCACATTACACTTCGCTACATTGAGATTCAATTGCCATTCCGTGCACCATGCGTCAATTCGCTGCAGATCCTCCTGCATTTCAGTACAATTTTCCATTGTTGCAACCTCTCGATACACCACAGCATCATCTGCAAAAAGCCTCAGTGAACTTCCGATGTCATCCACCAGGTCATTTATGTATATTGTGAATAGCAACGGTCCTATGACACTCCCCTGCGGCACACCTGAAATCACTCTTACTTCGGAAGACTTCTCTCCATTGAGAATGACGTGCTGCGTTCTGTTATCTAGGAACTCCTCAATCCAATCACACAATTGATCTGATAGTCCGTATGCTCTTACTTTGTTCATTAAACGACTATGGGGAACTGTGTCAAACGCCTTGCGGAAGTCAAGAAACACGGCATCTACCTGTGAACCCGTGTCTAAGGCCCTCTGAGTCTCGTGGACGAATAGCGCGAGCTGGGTTTCACACGATCGTCTTTTTCTAAACCCATGCTGATTCCTACAGAGTAGATTTCTAGTCTCCAGAAAAGACATTATACTCGAACATAATACGTGTTCCAAAATTCTACAACTGATCGACGTTAGAGATATAGGTCTATAGTTCTGCACATCTGTTCGACGTCCCTTCTTGAGAACGGGGATGACCTGTGCCCTTTTCCAATCCTTTGGAACGCTTCGCTCTTCTAGAGACCTACGGTACACCGCTGCAAGAAGGGGGGCAAGTTCCTTCGCGTACTCTGTGTAAAATCGAACTGGTATCCCATCAGGACCAGCGGCCTTTCCTCTTTTGAGCGATTTTAATTGTTTCTCTATCCCTCTGTCGTCTACTTCGATATCTACCATTTTGTCAACTGTGCGACAATCTAGAGAAGGAAGCACAGTGCAGTCTTCCTCTGTGAAACAGCTTTGGAAGAAGACATTTAGTAATTCGGCCTTTAGTCTGTCATCCTCTGTTTCAGTACCATTTTGGTCACAGAGTGTCTGGACATTTTGTTTTGATCCACCTACCGCTTTGACATAGGACCAAAATTTCTTAGGATTTTCTGCCAAGTCAGTACATAGAACGTTACTTTCGAATTCATTGAAAGCCTCTCGCATAGCCCTCCTCACACTACATTTCGCTTCGCGTAATTTTTGTTTGTCTGCAAGGCTTTGGCTATGTTTATGTTTGCTGTGAAGTTCCCTTTGCTTCCGCAGCAGTTTTCTAACTCGGTTGTTGTACCACGGTGGCTCTTTTCCATCTCTTACGATCTTGCTTGGCACATACTCATCTAACGCATATTGTACCATGGTTTTGAACTTTGTCCACTGATCCTCAACACTATCTGCACTTGAGACAAAACTTTTGTGTTGAGCCGTCAGGTACTCTGTAATCTGCTTTTTGTCACTTTTGCTAAACAGAAAAATCTTCCTACCTTTTTTAATATTTCTATTTACGGCTGAAATCATCGACGCAGTAACCGCTTTATGATCGCTGATTCCCTGTTCTGCATTAACTGATTCAAATAGTTCGGGTCTGTTTGTCACCAGAAGGTCTAATATATTATCGCCACGAGTCGGTTTTCTGTTTAACTGCTCAAGGTAGTTTTCAGATAAAGCACTTAAAAATATTTCACTGGATTCTTTGTCCCTGCCACCCTTTATGAACGTTTGAGTCTCCCAGTCTATATCCGGCAAATTAAAATCTCCACCCAGAACTATAACATGGTGGGGAAATCTACTCGAAATATTTTCCAAATTATTCTTCAGGTGCTGAGCCACAACAGCTGCTGAGCCCGGGGGCCTATAGAGACATCCAATTACCATGTCTGAGCCTGCTTTAACCGTGACCTTCACCCAAATCATTTCACAATTCGAATCTCCGTCAATTTCCTTCGATACTATTGCACTTCTTATCGCTATAAACACGCCTCCCCCTTCACTGTCCAGCCTATCTCTGCGGTATACATTCCAATCAGAGTTTAGGATTTCATTACTGTTTACGTCTGGTTTCAGCCAACTTTCTGTTCCTAGTACTATATGGGCGTTGTGACCGTTTATTAATGAGAGCAGTTCTGGGACCTTTCTATAGACGCTTCTGCAGTTTACTATTAGCACATTAATATTGTTATTCCTTGTTGCATTTTGCCTACTCCTGCCTTGCCGCGTCTCAGGAGGCGTCTTGTCGGGCCTAGGGAGGGAATTCTCTAACCTAAAAAAACCCCATGTGCACTCCACACGTACTCCGCTACCCTCGTAGCCGCTTCCGGCGTGTAGTGCACGCCTGACCTATTCAGGGGGACCCTACATTTCTCCACCCGATAGCGGAGGTTGAGAAATTTGCACCCCAGCTCTCCGCAGAATCGTCTGAGCCTCTGGTTTAAGCCTTCCACTCGGCTCCAAACCAGAGGACCGCGATCGGTTCTCGGAACGATACTACAAATAGTTAGCTCTGATTCCACCCCGCGGGCGAGGCTTTCCACCTTCACCAACTCCGCCAACCGCCTGTACGAACTGAGGATGACCTCTGAACCCAGACGGCAAGAGTCATTGGTGCCGACATGAGCAACAATTTGCAGTCGGGTGCACCCAGTGCTCTCTATCGCCGCCGGTAGGGCCTCCTCCACATCTCGGATGAGACCCCCCGGCAAGCAGACAGAGTGAACACTGGCCTTCTTCCCCGACCTTTCCGCTATTTCCCTAAGGGGCTCCATCACCCGCCTAACGTTGGAGCTCCCAATAACTAATAAACCCCTCCCCCCGTGTGCCTGCTCGGACCTTGCTGAAGGAGCAGCCACATGTCCACTCACAGGCAGAGCGGGCGATGCCACACGGCCAGCCTCCACATTGACCCTCCGCCTCGTGCGCCGCGAACGCCGCTGAACCCGCCACTCCCCTTGGGGAGAGGGTGGCCCAACCGCGCCCGGTACCCGCGAAGATGTCTCGACAGCAGGGACAGTGGGTGAAGCATCTAACACCTGGGGTGCACCATGCGACGCACCAGACTCCCCACTGCCGCTACACTCCGAGGCAGCAGCCTGAAGACGGCTGACCGCGGCCATCAACACGCTCAGCTGTTCGCGAAGAGTGGCCAGCTCCTCCTGCGTCCGTACACAGCAGCCACACATCCTAGCCATCCTAAGAAATCAATTTACTATAGAGTGTTAATCAGCTTTTAACTAGACTGCTAATTCACTAAAGGCGGTTGATTATTGACTAAACTGTGATTGCTAACCACTTCTTGTAGAAACAAGGAAAATAGCACTACCTGTCTCTGGACGGTATTGAAAACAAACACTAGCACTACGAGCACTATGGCTGACTAAAGGGACTCTCTGACTGTATTCGAAACACACACGAGATCTATGGAACACTTAATAGCACTCTACTATTAAAGCTTCCTAAAAGCAAAAACACGCAGAAGAAGAAGTGACAAGTAAGAAAAATACAGATAATACTTAAATTAAGGTAGCTCGCTGCACAGCAGACGTGAAGCAGACGGCGGTTAGGGCGACACTGACACTACTGGCACTATGGCTGACTAAAGGGACTCTCTCTGACTGTATTCAAAACAAACACGAGATCTATGGAACACTTAATAGCACTCTACTATTAAAGCTTCCTAAAAGTACTTCATTGCAAATGCTTCAGCACTTAACTACTAGTGGGAGGCACTTCCTTTGATCTTACACTGATACTTCTGGGTTTCCTACTGCTTTCATTGTCTGGATTGGATGGAGAGACGCCTAATATAAAAAGCCCTTGTGTGTGTTCCACAGTCTCAGTCAGCTACCTGATTAGCAGCCTCTGACGTATGGTGCACACTTATGGTTCTCAACCCTATAGTGTAAGTTCAGGAAGTTGCACGCTAGCTTGTCACAGAAACTTCTAAGTCTCTGGTTCAGTCCTTCCACTCAACTCAGAACCAAAGGGCCACGATTCATTCTGGGGAAATATTGGAAAGTGGGGGCTTGGTTGAAACTCCACATGCAATTGCTGGAATGACCATACTATGACATTGGAGTGCAAACAACAGGCATCATTTGTTCCAGCATGTGCCAAATCTGCAGCTGGTTGCAACTCGTTTCCTCAATGGTTGCTGGAGTAGCTTCTTCAATGTGTTGAATAAGGCCCCCAGGCATACAAGCTGAGTGCACCTGGTGTCCTTTCCTGTTAATTGCTGCTATTTCCCTAAGGGCATCATCCATTGTACATTTAACCTGTCGACAATTAATACACCCCTACCTGTTTGAGTTTACCTTCTCGTGACACCGGACAAACCGGTTTTCCCCAAAATAGGGGAAGTGTGTCCCACTGGCTTAGTTTCAGGTTCGACGAAAGACAGCACCTTGAACTTCTGGTTTAGGGAAATCAGTATAATACCCCGAGTCCTCCCCAGTCCCTGATCACCCTGTACAGGATACCTAACTCTTCCACTGAAATGCCACTCTCAGTCAAGTGGACATGTAGCAACAGATATCATACTTTCTGCAGAATAGTCAGCATATACAGGAGCGGATAGTACTTGAGGTATCTTTGGTACCAGTACCACTGGTACATGACTCTCAGTAGCTCTTCCAACATGACGACTTGCAGCGGCTGCCAATCATTTGACAGCAGTCAGGGCGATTTCCAGCTGTTTACAAATGTCGACCAATTCATTCCGTGTTTTCAAGAACAGCATTCACATTGGGGCTGCATTTTAGCTTGTGTGATGTATTATTTTCCTATTCCATCAATGATTTACAATAACTAACTTCTCTCTCTCTCTCTCTCTCTCTCTCTCTCTCTCTCTCTCTCTCTGTGTGTGTGTGTGTGTGTGTGTGTGTGTGTGTGTGTGTGTGTGTGTGGACGCGCGCGACAGAGGGGGGCAGAGGGAGACAGGCAGAGAGAGAGAGAGAGAGAGAGGGGGGGGGGGGGAGAGAGAGAGAGAGAGAGAGAGAGAGAGAGAGAGAGAGAGAGAGAGAGAAGGGGGGCTCAAAAAATACAATTAATGCAGTGAAACTGTTAGCCAGTAAACAATATTAATTAGGCACAAGCTAGAAAATTACTAAGTCAGAAGACAAAACAGTGAAACATAAGAATTATACAAATGAAATTACAAGGAGACCATATACTTAATTTGAAATACTGACTTCCTTGAAAGATTCTACTTCAGAAGAGTCTCCTGTAGTAGCTTTCTTCTTCTTACTTTCAATTCTCTTAGTAGTTCGAATCATTTCATCATGCCTTATATCTAATTCGCAAGTGTCCTCCACCATTTGTCGCATTTTATTCAATAGTTCATCTCTCTCTTCCCCTGTAAGTAGATTTGAGTTTATGTTTAAACAGGTTATTTGAGACGTTTTACATATTAGAGAAGTTTTAAGTACTTAATAATGTAACTGGATAGTTTAAAAAAATCTTTTAACCAAGCAGTGACAGGAACAAACACATACAAAAGTTAAGGAAATGTGCAAGCTTTTGGAGTTCCTGACTTGTTATTTTACCAGAAAGGTCTAAGTGAAGGAAAAGGGGTGAAAGAAATGGCCTCTTCAGTTTTAGGAAATGGGGAGATTGATGGAAAAGTTACCTACAGCCCTGGGTCAGGGAAGACTTAATGGACAGATTGAGAGGGACAGACTGATTGTTGGGGACTGCAAAAAAGTTAAGTGCATTATACTTGGTAGAGGTAGGGGGTGGGGACAAATAGACAGGTAAGAAAATAAAGATGTAGAAAACTAAAAGAGATTGTAGAAAGGAACAGCTACAGAGAAGGAATGCTGAATGCGAAGAAATTAACATAAATTTAGGAGGTGGTTGGTGAGAACCGAGGACAAGTAACGCCAGTTCCCACTTGTCAAGTTCTTAGAAACTGGTGTCAGGTAGGAGAATCCAGAATTCATGTGTGGTGAAACAAGCACCGAGATCAAGACTCATGTTACAGAGCATGCACATGTTACCATCAAGTTAGTTATGATGAATGGACAGAATGTACACTGGCAACACAATATCCCGTTGTACCACATGCTCTACCACAAGACAGTCGTGACCTCGAATTCCGTTTCACCACACGTGGTATCTGGATTCTTCCCTCTGACATAAGTTTCTCAGAACTCTGCAGGTGAGAACTAGCGTTACAACATGTCCTTGGTTCTTGCCACCTACACGGTCTTAATTTATATTATTTTCTTCAGACTCAGGACTTCTTCTCAGTGACTGTTCCTTTCTCTACGCCCTTTCAATTTTCTATTTCTTTTATTTTCTTGCCTGTCTCTCTTTTCTCATCCCCTATCTCTACCATGTATAATGTACTTAGCTTTCCACTCTTATTAACTGTTGCACGATGCTTGGCCAGTAACCTCTGCCTTGCTTATTACCCTATCTTCCACCTTTAAGATATAGGGTTTTCAAATTTCTTCCAGTTCAGTCCCCAACAATCTGTTTTCCTTCTCATCCTGTCCAATAAGTCTTCGCTATCACTAGGTTGTGGATAACTTTTCCATAAATTTCCCCATTTCCTAAACCTCATCAATCCTTTTCCTTTATCCCTCTTCCTTCCCTTACACTCTTCTGGTAGAAGAAGGAGCCACTGACTCTGAAAACTTGCACAGTTCCTTAACTTTTTGCATCCCGCAATTGTTTGGCGAGTAGATTTTTTATCTATCCAATAATATTACATTTAGAAAAACTGATTACTTTTATTGATATATAAGTATATAATAATACATATCCACCAGCTTAGACACTATGCTGTGAACAGAGTGACAGAGATTGTAATTCAGCTGCTGGAGTATTTGAAAATTTGCTTTTAGGTATGATACTGTTGGAAGTTTCTACCTGCACACTGCCACTAGTGTAATTTTCATGTAACCCAATCCCTACAACTCACACCAGACACATCCATCATTCATCCATATACATTGTTCTGCAGGTATCATTATGAAGGAGAATTCTCAGGGATGTGAAAGACTACACATATACTCAGTAAAAAAAAAAAAAAAAAAAACTGAAGTCCCATAGTTGCTGCTCGCTGTTATTTGAACAGATTTAATGGGTGCAGATATATAGTCTTGAAAGCAGCGTTCCTTAAAAGAGTAGAAATAATAATAATAATAATGATAAATCAATGCATACAGTTTCTTAACTTTGTGTAGAGTACCAATGGCACATTAATACAAATTATGACACAGAAAAATACGTGGTTGCTGAAATCAGCCTATTGAATAAACATAAAACTACATTTGATGAAACAAAAAAATAGTGTTCCATGTAGAAATCTGAATGCGTGATAACAACTTTAAATGGGGCAGGTGCACAGAATGGCTCTCAACTGTTCTGATGCCAGACAAATTAAAGGAAACAGATCACCTAGGAAGAATGTGTGTGTGTGTGTGTGTGTGTGTGTGTGTGTGTGTGTGTGTGTGTGTGTGTGTGTGTAGGGGGGGGGGGGGGGGGGGAGAGAAACTTCAAGGAGTTGCTGACATAAAATAACCTCAAAAGAGGTGCAGTAAATGCAGCAGAAAAAGTATAAGGACCAAAAAGGAATGCCATTCAAAGTAGATGCCAACAAGGAATTAGCAAACAACTAAAATTCAATAATGCTGTAAGTGAACAGCAACAATATAAATCACGAGAAGTGAAAGTACTGAGAAATAAATATTGTGCACATTGTATCAGTATCATGGCCAGTGACCGACATGTGTTTCCTTTTGCTAAAGTGGAAACAAAACAGCAGTGAATGGTTAGGGTTGTACTACCTTAATATATCACAAAAGTATGCCAAACTCTGTAAACTATAAAGGTTGGCAACTGTTTTTTGGGACAATAAGGGAACCTGTTTGTGGAGTGGAAGGATAGTTAATTCTCAAGCCTACTAAGAGACATTCAGAAAAAAGAGAAGATCCATTCAAAACAAGTGCCATGGTTTCTCAACTACTGGTGGTTTGTTTTGCAAGACACTATCTGGCGAACAACTGAAGTATTGTGCCAGTTGAAATGACATGTTTTTGGACGTATGCCCTACAGACCCTAGTTGGCTCCTAGTGATTTCCACTTTCTTATGCGCATGAGAAAATGTCTTGGCTCATAATACTTTGACACCAAGGATTAATTCCAAAGTTTTTCATGGGTTGGCTGCAATTTCAGGTGGCATAATGTTATGCAGAGACAATTTGTCAACTCATTAAAAAGTTATGGCAAAAGTTTAAGTCCAAATGGTGACATTGTACTAAAATGATATACAGAAATAAAGGCATTGTTTTCAGATTTTTATAATACATTTCCTTCAACTATTGTTATTTTTCATTCACAGCCTACAAAGATTACTTTCTGAATAGCCTCCCTAGAATAGCTAATAATGAAAAGCTGGAAATACATCATGAGATGGAAAAAAAATTGAAACACAGTAACCCAGATGCTGTACATAGACTTCTGAACAAACATTTTTAGAAGCACAGCAATTAAAAATAAGAAAGATGATTCAGAAACGAAATAGCATAAAGTGTTAGAAAATGGAAAAAAGTGTCCACAAAAGCTTCATAGTTGTCCAGGGGAAATTATAACACTGCGCTAGAGGATGACAGAGGCAGTGAATTCTTATTTATGAATTTCAAAAATCATTGCACTAAATATGAAGTTATAGTTCTTCAAGTTTTGATAAACCACTATCAGCACTCTTATGGACACTAGAGCAAGAATTACATAAGCTTATGAAGGGAAGAGTTCCAGCATGTTTTGGGGGAGGAGAGGCTTAATAAATTTCCTAAGAAAGCAAGAGCAGATGCGAAAACTATCCCAGAATTAACCTGGTACAACATGCGTCAAGAATGATTACCAGAGTACTTTATCAAAGACGGGAATATGATACTGAAAGTAGATAAAGAGGGGAATAACTTCGTTCCAGTAGAAGTAGGAGCATTCAAGAAATAATTTCAGTACTATGGATAGCAATAACAGGTAGATTTAGAGAAACACAGAAACAAACATTGTATTCATATACACGAAACTGGTTTTTGAAAATGTGGACTAAAATAAAATGATTTCTGTTCTTGGGCACTACAGCATCAACTACAGAGAAAGAAGGTGGATCCATCCTCTGCAAATGGAGCAAATCAAAATAGTATCTCCGAGATGGTCAAGAGACCTATTCAATACTAGACATTGGCTTTGGCCATTGATGTTAATGGCTGCTTTGACGTCACCTGTTGATACATATTTTCAGTCCGGTTGTTAGTTGACAAAGCCCTTAAATATAAAAGGAAGAAACCTTGTGGTAAGAGACTTATCTGTACTTAACCCATAAGTCTATTTTATGTTGGAAAGTGCCTGTTTGGCAGTGAGTTGGCAAAGCTAATGGGCCCGAAATCAAAAAGCCTGTTGTGGTGATAGGCTCATTTGTACCTTAGCCCAATATCAATATTGTGTTGGAGGGTGAAAATTTCATTGCAAGTTGGCGAAGCCAACAAAAAGCAGACAACTTGGTTGTTGTGACAGACTGATCTGTATCTTAGCCTGCTTGGGGAGGGAGGGGGATCACCTTTTAATCACATTATAGCCCCCACTTTCTTTACAATGTTTGTCATATGTTGCTTTGTCACTGATCAAAGCCAATGACTAGTACTAAATAATCCTCTTTATCTCTCTGAAAATGGGGTGCAACATGACACTATTAGGGAAGGAGTAAGGCTGGTGCACTTAACACCACCACTGATATTGAACTTGCATACTGAAGAAGCAACAACTAAAGAACTAACTCAATATGACATATTCAAAAGTGAAAAGGAATCAAGTTAACTGGTTGAATAAAATCGAATGTGTGCTAGCAGAAGTTTATAACATGCACATAAAGAGAAAGAAAACTACTCACATGGTGCACTCAGCAGATGGACATGCTGAATGGCTAAATGGTAAATTTATGCACGAGAGGATACACGAAAGATGTAATAGCTACGTTTTCCTCAAATGAAAACAGTTGCTAAAATCCAATAATGCTGCTTGTCCTCCTATAAAATGGGGGCATAAAAGAAAATGATGCAGCAGTGTGGATTATTAATCTTCTTGAAGACAACAGGTGATTTAATGAATTACATAATGACTACACCTATTATCAAAATGACAAACCCTAATTTTACTGAGAGAGTCTGAAGGGAGGAGGAAGATGTATATATTTCAACAAGTTTATGTGAGACGCTCCTATGATTTCAGAAGTTGTTAACTTTTAACTGGAAACATGTACCATATAATGATGAGTGAATGTAAAAGAACTTACTTCACACATACATATTTGAGAATGTGTGAAAGAGGAAAATTACAGGGCAGAACTTGTTGACAAGTTAGTAAAGAGGTTGTATGCCATTGCCGCTAAAAAGCCGAATATGTGACATGAGGTTTTAACCTTCTTGAGCTGTTACTAATCTGAGACACGAGATTTGTTAACACTTTTATGGAATTAATGACTTGGAATGTATGTTTTACAGCAACTAATGAGTTAACTTGAAAAATAGTACCCAACAGAGCTTTGCAAAAGGGACACAGAATATGGATGGCACCTACTGATGGTATACAAAATAATAATAAACACATGGCACGGAATGTTATGTGCATGACGATACAAAAATCATAACACTTAAATCTTATGCCGTCACAGAATGCGTTGTGTGATTTCATCAATGATTTTCGCTGCTAATGACATCTAATACAAAAACTGACGCGTATAAAGATCTAGAACTATACAATATTGGTCTGATGATTGCTGACTTTTATTTTTGTTGTTGGTCTTCCACTTAATCAGCCAGAACCTGCATATTTTATTTTGTATGTGTGTGTTTTAAGGGGGGGGGGGGGGGGTCGCTAGTTCTTTAACTCGTATTTGAACTGTTATAATTTTCAGGAACGCAGGAGGAATTGCGAAAATGTTTCACGACTACGTTTCGACTGGTGTTTTACCTACGTGAAGATCTGAGTTACTGAGACGAATCTACTAGCATGATTATGTCGACTAAAACTGTGTATTGGAGCAATACACTGTGCCGGTGTCATACATTTAGGGCAGACCATAAACACAAGGTATAATTAGCAACTGACAGCCAACATGCTTGTTTCACACCAGATTTCCAACGATTTTATATACCACAAGGGCTTATGATACTTGAAACAAAGGGTTTCCGAAAAATGAGTAACGTTACCTTGAAAGTAAACAGGGATGGGTTCGCTTAAAGTAATCAAATATTCCATGAACCGATTCTTGTGTGTCTGCCATTCTTCTTCGAATTCTTTCAAGTACGCCGCCATTATTAGCTTATAGTTCCTTATCCTTTCTCCTTTGTTTACATATACATACTGAGCGCTTGCATTCAAAACACGAAACTCGCCATAGATATTGCACCAAATCGTAACATCTTCTTCCGTATTTGTAGATTCGAATAATGGTAGGCCTGGAAAGCTTTCTAGTACTCAACAGTTAACAACACTGTAGCGACGTGATAGCAAACAAGAGAAGATGAGACAGAATATGGCAGGAGTGAACGAATGGTTCGGTATTGGGAGTATAGTGGTTTGTAAAACATGTTACAATAAAGAAATTGAAGGAGAAGTGCTGGCATTTGATCCAACAACAAAAATGTTAATTCTGAGTATCCTTTTAGTGATTTAAGAGCGCGTTAATTGAGAATGATAGTTTTTTTCTCGTACTGTTACTGTTCTCTGCAGTTGATCGCGCGTGTTTATGGAAAGTTTGTAGGCTAGTTTGTATTGTACACAAAACGGAAATGTTTGTTACTGTGCGCCAGATACTTGTGCTGTGAATAGTGATGAAATCTGTGGGTTCCCTCTTTTGTTGCTTACTGCTGCTGTGTTTATTACGGTGCGATTTAATCAGAGTAATAGCAGAAGATAATATTCTCGAATAACAAAAGAAATAAAATCAACCCTGCAGCAAAATCACTGGTAAATATAGATATAGTAACAGGATTTGATAAAAGAATATGTTTTTGTTTGTCTGCTGATGCTTTACGGACCAGTTTATATGTTGATTTGCATTTTTGCCTTGTGTCTTTAAAGGAGAAGTCATATGAAATATTAATTATCTTTAATCATACAGTAACTCATCAGGCACACGACACGCGTCGTTCCTGTAGTCGCTTCAGAATAAGACAAGACAAGATTTAATTTGTATTTAGCTAGAATGCTGTATAAACACGGATGCCTTTTATGTATGGATGAATTGAAAGGAGAATTCCTTTCTGTAAACTCTGGTAAACTGCTGTAAGTTGTTGATAGTGGTACCTGTAGGTGTTCAGATGTCGCAGAGTAATGTTTCAATAGAAATAGTAGCTAGTGTTTTTATCTTAGTACATACATCTTTCGGGCTACTTTAAAGCATTTGATTTAACGACAGTTCATAATTAATTCCTAGATAATAGAAGTAGGTAAATTATATTACGCCCTTTGTTGTTT
Source organism: Schistocerca gregaria (assembly GCF_023897955.1). NCBI lineage: Eukaryota > Metazoa > Arthropoda > Insecta > Orthoptera > Acrididae > Schistocerca > Schistocerca gregaria. The sequence goes on along the minus strand of NC_064922.1, from coordinate 928,546,499 downwards.
TAACATCTCACAGAATAATAATATAATAGTGGGCATATATTCTCATTTTCTGAATGTAGTATTATTTCATTTACATTCTTACTTTGGTTGGTGAAATGTATACTGTTATCAAGCTTTTGTTACGAAATATTCTTTCAAGTTTACCTGTACATTATCTCAATATCATTTAATACTTATAATGTTCTGCTGTCTTGATATTGGGTCAGTTCATCCCCATACTTTTATTCTACATTCCTCATATCCTACCCAGTGATCTCTGTGTCATTATGTTAGACCATTTCCTCCCTCAGTCTTATGTTGCCATAGATTTCAGTCTTATTTCTGGACTTTGTGTGTACAATGTATTTGCGCACACTGTGTGTGTTGACAATTGAAAAAGAGATGGCTTCTGTGTTTAGTCTGTACTTTTTATTTTTGTTGTGATCTTTTCATTTGTATGCCCATTGGGATATATTTTTTGCTATTTTGACAAACAGTTAGGTGAATGTGTGTAAGCCTACCTTGAATCCACATACTATTATGATGTAGAACATGTCCCAAAAATTACATGTTTTTGTAATATTTATGTGGCAGTGAGTGTGGGTTCCAACTCAAATACATATTTGGATTGCAGGTAACATTTTCATGTGGTACATTTGCTTTCCCTGAAGCCATTTTCTCAGTATAAGAAACATAACTATATCAACATGAGAGGAAATAGTGGCTGGTGAAATGTTTAGGAGTACTTCCAATGCACTTTTCCCTTGCATTAGCCCTTATGTGAGAGGTATAGTGTCATTGTGTAAGAACACAGTTTTTTACATTCATCTTCAGCAACAGCACACAATGCGAATGGTACTGTAATATTGTCTATAAGACTTTATTCTAGTGCCACTATCCAAATAGTAAAATATGATGAAACACTTATCTGACTTACCAACTATCATCACTATTCCTCTTAGCAAAATAGTTTTGGTTCTGTATATGTGCACTCCCTGTTTTGCCACCATTCTGCTTTACTGCTGTTGTGTTTCTCAGTGTGAAGGTTATTTCTTTATTATTTATTTGCACAGTAAAATAGTATTAATGGAGAAACACTGTCTAGGAACATATACTTTACTATTTAATGAGTTCACAGCTGAACAAATATTTTTGTATGCTGACAGCAATCTTGAACACTACACCACCTCAAAGCACTATGCATGGAACTTTATTTTGTTAAATCATTCAGCTTCTGGAATTTATTTTTAATGAGAAACTTTTTCGATAAACATTTATTCAGTACACAAATAGTTTACTGTAATGTCCTACTGTTTTATATGGTACCTAATAAAATGGTGCTTCATATTAATGAACTTGGATCACACTCTTGTTATTTGGTTCTGAGCTAATTTCATAGTGCTCTTATTGTAAAACACGTAGGTCAACACAATAATTGTATGCGGCTCAGTTTCACCTATTGGGAGTCCTTGAAAATAGCACTTTTCGTATGGTGAAAGACAATGCATATACTCAGTGTCATCAGGAATCAAAGGCACTATTCTTTTCTCCTTGCAGGACTAGGGTATTGGTATTCTCATCAACTTGAAACAGGTATTTGTAATAGAATGCCAGTTATACAGTTAATTTCCCCAATCTGCATCACTGTAACACTACAGATTCTAGGTTCTTGTCTTACATTACCTTAATTTGTAATCAACAATTCCTTTTAAATATCTGAATGTTCTTTTAACAGCAACCCAATGTTTAATTTTAGGGTCTTTGTAAAATTTGCTGACAATATTAGTTGCAAAGGCAGTATCTGACCTGGAAGTTTGAGCTAATTATAAAAGACTTCCCACTGCCTCCAAGTAAGATACTGGACTTCCTTTTACACCTTTTATCATATTCTACTACTGACATCTTCACACTCAGTTCCACAGGTGTGGAAACTGGCTTACAATTCTAAATTTTTGTCAAGTAGTCTCTTTGTGAACATTGATTGGTCAATTGACAATACTTCTCCATTGTCATTTCTTATGGTCTTCATAGAGAGATACTGTTTCACTTCACCTAAAACATGCATATCGAATTCAGACTGAAGTTGTTTCTTTAAAACAGTTTATTGAGGTTCCACTTTTTGTCAAAATAAAAATATCATCAACCAGTATGGCCAAAATTACAGTTTATTTTTCATTTCTTCTGTGATACACACCAGGATCAGTTGCTGGCTGATTGTTGTTCATCCTTGCTAATGTTTTATACAAGCACTGATTGCAACAGTATTCTCTCAGTTTAAGACCTTACATGCTCCTTTCCAGACACCAAATTTTATTCTCTTCTTGAGGAGTTTTCTTGGCTCCCTCAGGTGGAATCATAAAAATTTCTTCCTCCAGTTCTCCATCAAGAAATGCGGTCTTAACGTCCATGTGGTGGATTAATAAATTTTATTTTACAGCACCAGAAGATATCTTAAAAAGCATACTTCACTGTGAGTGAGAATGTTTCTTTATTAGATTAGATTAGTTTTTCGTTCCATAGATCCTTGTTGAGGAGATCCTCGTGGATGTGGAACATGTCACCTTTTTTTTTAAACTGAAATAACAATACTAATAGTACAAATGTATACAACACATCATTTGTTTCTATTAAAAAATTCATCAATGGAGTAGTAGGAGTTGGCCACTAGTAACTCTTTCAGGCTCCTTTTAAACTGATCTTTATTTGTAGCTAAATTTTTTATGTTCGCTGGCAAATTATTGAAGATGAGTGTTCCTGAGTAGTGGACCCCTTTTTGAACTAAAGTAAGTGCTTTTAAGTCCTTGTGCAGATCATTTTTGTTCCTGGTATTGTATGTATGAACTGAGCTGTTTGCTGGAAAAAGAGATATATTATTTAGGACAAATAGCCTATGCCCTCTGCCTGAGACCAGCATTGAACTAACAAACGAGTTTTAAAATGTGGCTTTACTTCTGGGATTTTAGTACTAAAGACCCATCTCACTCAGAATGGTTTCTTTCCTTGTGGTGCATCAACCAATTCAGAAATATCATTGTGGGAAAAAGACTTTAATTCCTTTTCTATGGCTTTCTTCCAGTTATGTGCATTTAGGCAGGTCAAGGCTTCTTCAATAGTAAGAGATTGATTGTTGAATGTTTTAGCGGCCTTGTACATCTCATAACCTGAATACATCTTAAGTTTTATTATTTATGATGAAGACTATAAAGGTACCTCCTCTGCTGCTGGAGTTTCCTAGATCTCATCATCCATTTCAGTGTTGATAAACATATCTAATTGTTCTTGAACGACTTTTTCAGTTCCTTCAGTTTCTAAATTTAGTGGTTCCTTTGCATGTTGATGCATGTCGTCTTCAGGATTAATATCTATACATACTTTTTTACCATCTGTTTCATTTTCACCAAATTCTAAAAATATTACGTCTCTGCTAGTTATTATACCTTCGCTTTTAGTATTCCAAGTTCTACGGCAACTTGTACATGGCCATATATCAGAAAAATCCTTTAGATTGTCAAGATCAGGTTTCTTTCCAGTCCAAACTTCGTATGTAGTCTAGTTTGGAACAGCTTTCGTAGATGATCTGTTATTTAGAAACACTGCAGTTGATACTGCTTCTGCCCAACAACATTTCGGTAACGCTACATCCTTTAACACACTCTTTGCTCCCTCTGCAGTTGTTCTGTTATCCTGTTCTGCTACTCTGTTTTGAGCAGAACTATAGCAAATTATAGTTTGCTGTCAGATTTCAAATTCATTCAATTGTTGCCCGAACTGTTTATTGACATATTCGGTATCAGTGTCTGATCTGATAACTTCTATCTTCTTACCAGTCTGTCTTTCAACCATGGTGCAAAAACTGGCAAATATTATGCTCAGTTTGTGGTTCTAAGAAGATAAGTGTGGGTGTATCTCGAAAAGTTGCCAATCAAGGTAAGGAAATAACAACTGTACCCTGTAGATTCTTCTTCCATGTGCCCACAAATGTCTGTCTATATCAGCTGTTAAAGCTTGGCAGATCTATTTTTAATTATTTTGAACAGTAATCTTACTTGTTTTCCTTGTACACAAATTTCACAAGGTAAGTTACAACTGTTACATTCCTTTACCTCTGTTGCCATACTTTTTAACAAGGTCGTACTTTTCCCATTAAGATGTCAGAGTCTTCACTGCCATAAAAAGTTTTTCAGGAATATACTGAATAACTATTTCCAATTCGAAGAAAGTTTAATTTATGCATACCCCTTTTTTTACTTGCTGTGACTATCCTGCTGCAGCTCTGATCGATTATTTCTGCACCATTTAAATCAGACATTACCTTTTTGCCTTTATTCACTATTTCACTCACTGGTAGCAAATTTGTAGCAACATTTTTCACATAATGTGCATCAATTGCTGTAATATCTTGTGATTCTCTTTTAACTTTTCAGTTAAAGTTTACCTTTCCTGCCAGTTTACTTTGTAACAGAGAAGTAACAGAGAACCATCCACTGCTGAAACACTAATATTTGTTTTTGGGAATCCAGGGACCAGTCTGTACTCTTAATTTCAGTTTTACCATAAGAAAAATATGCAGTACCTGCCTTACCTTTATTGCTTGGATTGCTTGCCTTTCCTTCCGGATTTTTTGAAAACACACTTTTTTCTTGTGTAGCCTACTTGTTTTTTTCTATGCAGTACAATGCAAAATGTCCCATTCCTTGGCATTTATAACATCAAGTACATATCTTCTGTTTGTACTTTGAACATAAAGTGGTTTCCTTGTCCTGGATAGGATATTCTTGTACATTTGTAGCTTCTTGTAATTCTTGACTATTATACTGTCACCTATATTTGGTAGCCCTGAACTGTCTAAGCCCATTATCATTGGGGAATGCATATCAGTTAATCCCACTAGAAACAAGGTACTAGTCTTTTTCAGCAATATCGAATCCAATATTTCTTAGACTATTTGAAGTATAGATGATTTTGTTTACATAATCAACAACATTTTTATATTCGTCTAAATGTGTAGTAGTGAGCTCTCTTAGCAAACCCACTTTCCTAATTAAACCTCAGCCTTCAAAAGCTCTTCTTAGATTGTCACACGCTTCCTTTGCTGTGCTGTCCACTTTCGTATGAAAGTAACTTACAGGATCGACTAGAATTATTAATTTGCGATCTTTGTCTGGAAATCTAAATCTGTGACTTTAAGGATCCAGCAATGATATCTCAAAGATCATCAAACTCTAGGTAAGCCTCTACTGCGCAAACTTCCAAATTGCATAATTCTGTCAACCCATGAGCTTCTCAATCCGCAGTATTTGGGCAGAAGCCATGTATGCAATTGCAATATAATTCCTGTAAATTACAAGCTGCTAACAAACAATATTAACTTTTCATCATTTACTAGTCAAAATTTTTCCATTCAATCTTCCCAGACCCATAACTTGTTGGATTTGATCAGTAACATAATACTGAGCAAGAAAAACTATTCAGGAACATATCTTTTATAATATTTTATGTGTTCTCAGCAGTACTCAAAGGCATATTACACAGAACATGTAGCGTATATATCGAAGAATGCGTGTAATAGGTGAAGAGATTGTACACGATAACTCATTGCTGCCATAACAAATATTTCGCTATTAAGTGCCAACATTTGTCCTTAAACTTTTTAAAACCTGTGTTTTGCAGATTTCTCAAAGGTAAATACCTACTGTGTATTCGGTTTTTTTTATAATGTACAGAAGTTAAATCAGAATATAAGTTATCCAATTATATAACTTAATGTGAGTGTCTTCTTACAAAATGCTATTGCTTATTATCAACAATTTCGCCAGAAAAAAATATACATGGTTATCAACCAACCTAAATCAGCAGTGCTCATACAGCCATCCTTAAATTTATTTTGTCGAACAGAAAGGTCTTGAGTGTGGGTGCAATACCCCCCACCCTGAATTAACTTGTTACATATCAGTTTGCATCTGGGACACACTGTAATATTTTTTAAAATGCTATTGCTTTTCTCTTTTCATAATACTAGTCTGTATCCATCTCCGTTAACTATGTGACACTGACAACCTCATTCAGCCATTATATCTATTTTATTCTTTGTAAGGTGGATTGAGGAATTTGATAAGAGTTATCACCTGTGATCACTGACATAATGTTAATGGCTGCTGTGACATCACTTTTTGGTTGTTTATATTCACAGTTTTGTTGTTAGCCCATTTGTTAAAAATTCCACCAATATCACATTATAATCACCATGTTGTTTGTGGCGTTCATTGTGTGTTTCCTACGTCAGTTGTCATTGGTGGTGAATTATATTGAATATTCTTGTTTATCTTCAGATTGAGTGTTAGTTTCTGTTCATGCAGTGATTAGGTCAGTAAACAGTGATGTGGAAATGGAACAGCTGGTAAACGTTCCGCAGGTGATGTAGGCCATAACGTAATGATTAGAAATATGTACATTTAGTATTAAGATTTAGAAATACAAAATAAAATGTGAAGTGAGAAAAAATTTTGAAATAAAATAAGAACATAGGTGTCAAAGTAAAATTAAAAGAAAGGAAGGAAAGAAGAAAAGAAAAGACCAACAAATGACATAGGTGTGTAACAAATAATGATAAATATATTGTTATGAATATAATGGAGACAAAAAACACACAAACACACACTCAAATTTAAAGCTTTCACAACCCACAGTTGCTTCATCCGGAAAGAGGGAAGGAGAGGGAAAGACGAAAGGATGTGGGTTTTAAGGGGGAGGGTAAGGAGACATTCCAATCCCAGGAGCGGAAAGACTTACCTTGAGGGGAAAAAGGGACAGGTATACACTCGCGCACGCGCGCGCGCACACACACACACACACACACACACACACACACACACACACACACACACACACACACACATCTTGTGTGTGTGTGTGTGTGTGTGTGTGTGTACCTGTACCCCCCCCCCCTCCCCCCACCCCAAGGTAACTCTTTCCGCTCCCGGGATTGGAATGGCTCCTTACCCTCTCCCTTAAAACCCACATCCTTTCGTCTTTCCCTCTCCTTCCCTCTTTCCTGATGAAGCAACCGTGGGTTGCGAAAGCTTGAAATTTGTGTGTGTGTTTTTTGTCTCTATCAACGTACCAACAATTTCATTTGGTAAGTTACAGAATATTTGTTTTTAAATATATTTTTAGTTAGCTAACTTTTTTATTTATTACAAATAGTTCAAATGGCTCTGAGCACTATGGGACTTAACATCTGAGGTCATCAGTCCCTTGGACTTAGAACAACTTAAACCTAACTAACCTAAAGACATCACACACATCCATGCCTGAGGCAGGATTCGAACCTGCGACCGTAGCAACAATGCGGTTCCGGACTGAAGTGCCTAGAACCACTCGGCAACAGTGGCTGGCTATTACAAATGGAGCATAAAGACTGTGATGCATAGAATCTACAGTACAGAGGATAAATTTATATAAAAAAATTTTGGTCTGTGCATTTAATAATATTACTTTTGTTTTCACTGTGTCATAAAGTAGCAGCAGGTACAATAATCTGTATGCTTGATTTTTTTAGAGTTTACCTGCCCACACATTCTTTCTCCCTATAATATTAGTTTTCTTCTTTGAATTTTCCTTTTGGAACAAAAGTCGTTTGGATGCCAAACGTGAAATTAAGGTGTCAAAAGGTAATGCATCATGTGCCAATCTTTGTAACATCATGCATGTTGAACAATGGGAACTGTATACAGCGAGTTGTGAGGTAGTTGTCGGTAGCCAATCGGAATACTCCTTCATAATTTCCTATGGTTTGTAAATAAAGTTAGCTGGTGTTGTGTTCCATTAGGTTACAATTTAACCAGTTTGTTGAAATTTTTGGTAAAATTGCAAACAAGACGTTGTTGTTGTTGTTGTTGTTGTTGTTGTTGTTGTTGTCTTCAGTCCTGAGACTGGTTTGATGCAGCTCTCCATGCTACTCTATCCTGTGCAAGCTGCTTCATCTCCCTGTACCTACTGCAACCTACATCCTTCTGAATCTGCTTAGTGTACTCATCTCTCGGTCTCCCTCTACGATTTTTACCCTCTACACTGCCCTCGCCATCGCCAGTCTACATTTTATATCCTCTCTACTTCGACCATCATCAGTTATTTTGCTCCCCAAATAGCAAAACTCCTTTACTACTTTAAGTGTCTCATTTCCTAATCTAATTCCCTCAGCATCACCCGATTTAATTTGACTACATTCCATTATCCTCGTTTTGCTTTTGTTGATGTTCATCTTATATCCTCCTTTCAAGACACTGTCCATTCCGTTCAACTGCTCTTCCAAGTCCTTTGCCGTCTCTGACAGAATTACAATGTCATTGGCGAACCTCAAAGTTTTTACTTCTTCTCCATGAATTTTAATACCTACTCCAAATTTTTCTTTTGTTTCCTGTACTGCTTGCTCAATATACAGATTGAAAAACATCGGGGAGAGGCTACAACCCTGTCTCACTCCTTTCCCAACCACTGCTTCCCTTTCATGCCCCTCGACTCTTATGACTGCCATCTGGTTTCTGTACAAATTGTAAATAGCCTTTCGCTCCCTGTATTTTACCCCTGCCACCTTTAGAATTTGAAAGAGAGTATTCCAGTCAAGCTTTCTCTAAGTCTACAAATTCTAGAAATGTAGGTTTGCCTTTTCTTAATCTTTGTTCTAAGATAAGTCGTAAGGTCAGTATTGCCTCACGTGTTCCAACATTTCTACGGAATCCAAACTGATCCTCCCCGAGGTCTGCAGCTACCTGTTCTTCAATTCGTCTGTAAAGAATTTGCGTTAGTATTTTGCAGCTGTGACTTATTAAACTGATAGTTCGGTAATTTTCACATCTGTCAGCACCTGCTTTCTTTGGGATTGGAATTATTATATTCTTCTTGAAGTCTGAGTCTATTTCGCCTGTCTCATACATCTTACTCACCAGCTGGTAGAGTTTTGTCGTGACTGGCTCTCCCAAGGCCGTCAGTAGTTCTAATGGAATGTTGTCTACTCCAGGGGCCTTGTTTCGACTCAGGTCTTTCAGTGCTCTGTCAAACTCTTCACGCAGTATTGGAACTCCCATTTCGTCCTCATCTACATCCTCTTCCATTTCCATAATATTGTCCTCAAGTACATCGCCCTTGTATAGACCCTCTATATACTCCTTCCACCTTTCTGCTTTCACTTCTTTGCTTAGAACTGGGTTTCCATCTGAGCTCTTGATGTCCATACATGTGGTTCTCTTATCTCCAAAGGTCTCTTTAATTTTCCTGTAGGCAGTATGTATCTTACCCCTAGTGAGATAAGCCTCTACATCCTTACATTTGTCCTCTAGCCATCCCTGCTTAGCCATTTTGCACTTCCTGTCGATCTCACTTTTTGAGATGTTTGTATTCCTTTTTGTCTGCTTCATTTATTGCATTTTTGTATTTTCTCCTTTCATCAATTAAATTCAATATTTCTTCTGTTACCCAATGATTTCTACTAGCCCTTGTCTTTTTACCTACTTGATCCTCTGCTGCCTTCACTACTACATCCCTGAGAGCTACCCATTCTTCTTCCACTGTATTTCTTTCCCCTATTCCTGTCAATTGTTCCCTTATGCTCTCCCTGAAACTCTGTACAACCTCTGGTTCTTTCAGTTTATCCAGGTCCCATCTCCTTAATTTCTCACATTTTTGCAGTTTCTTCAGTTTTAATCTACAGTTCATAACCAATAGATTATGGTCAGAGTCCAAATCTGCCCCTGGAAATGTCTCCGATCTGTAGAACACCAGTTTTCTTTCTACTGATAACGACATCCCCTTGAGTAGTCCCTGCCCGGAGATCCGAATGGGGGACTATTTTACCTCCGGAATATTTTACCCAAGAGGACGCCATCATCATTTAATCATACAGTAAAGCTGCATGCCCTCGGGAAAAATTACGGCTGTAGTTTCCTCTTGCTTTCAGCCGTTCGCAGTACCAGCACAGGAAGGCCGTTTTGGTTAATGTTGCAAGGCCAGATCAGTCAATCATCCAGACTGTTGCCCCTGCAACTACTGAAAAGGCTGTTGCCCCGTACAGGTAAGTATTGCAATGGTGAATGTATGTCTTGGGGCTGTACTACACATCATTTTGTTATGGCAGTTGTATTTTTATGTTAAGATTTGTTGGCTGTGCCATCTCCCAACCAGACTGTCATGTTCCAACCTAACGCAGGCCTCTGGCTTCATTACATGTCAGTTGTCCCAGCTCATCTAATTTTCTTCCAGTCAGCAATAAAATATGGAAATAAGTAACCAACCTTAACATGTATAATAACCAGATCAGTGTTTTGGCACCCTCCATATCAAAAACAGATGCAGTCAACTCATATCTTCTGTCGAAAGGAATAATTAGATTCAACGATTCTTATTGACTAGTGTATACTATCACCTGATTGACTATGACCAGCGTCGGTGAATTGCCATCAGAACACCACACAGGAGCTGCTAACACTGTAATTGCACTTTAACCATGTAAAATGTCACATGAAAGAAATGTAGGTAAATTTCAGTAAAATATACATGATAGATGAGAATGCAAACCCAGTTAATTTTATACAAAACAGCTTCAGTTTTTCTTAACACAGTATTTAGAATGTCCTGCTTCAAGTGGACGTGCGTCACTGAATGATGTTCATATTGTGAACTTGGCTCTTGTCAGTGATGTTCAAGTGAAGAAAGAAGTGAACTCTGTACCAGAAGCCCCAGCTTCACTTAATTTGCAAAGAGTAAGTGTTTTTGTTAAATTAATATAACTATATTTTTACAGCTTGTTGAATGAAAACAACTATCTAATTACGAAAGTACCTTTTTTCTTTTATCAATAAAATAAAATTTGGTTTGTTTGATATTCTAAATATGGCTTAAATTAATACATACTGTTTTAAGCTGCTTTTCACACTGGATCATCAGTACTCAAATATGTGATTTTACCTAGCTAAATTCGAGGGTACGGAAGCAGATAGAAGAGAAGAGAAGGCTTGTAGCATCACTAGCAGCAGGTGTATCTCCAGAGGGACAAAAACTTTTTCTGGCAATCTCAAGGACGTAAGTTTTAGAAGTATAAAATGAAACAATGGAAAGTCCACTAAATAGAAGTATAAGATGAATATTTAAGTACTAATGATGAGCTGTCTTCCTTTTTTAACAGTTTAAAATAATCAGGCTGTGTTAAGATGGGGATTTTAGAATACACAAAATGTAATTTTTGCAACAATGAATAATTTTGATCGCTGGTATCAGCTTTAACTAAATGATTAAAACAAGAGAGATTCACCAGTACCTCAGATTTTACAAGTAGCAATTTCCCTGCCCAATGAAAAATGTAACACAAACACAATGAGAGCTACATAGTGACATCCCCACCCCAAACCCAGCTGTCTTGCATTTTTCATATTTGATGTAAAATATTTTTAGATAATATGCACCAAAATATCTGTTGGAACTTTTTTACTTAACAAAGCTTTCTGAATTTATCTCACAGTTTATCAAATATGGAGCAAACATAGATCTCAGGCTGTGCTATAGACAAATATTTCTCCACAGCCTAAATGGGCAAAAACATCTGACATTGTTGACAACTAGATCACTGATCTATCATGCGATATTGTCTTACCCGTCATATGTAAGACATTGATTGGGAAGGATTTAGGGAAGAGAGACAATATAATTGTGGGCATGGCAAAAAGCAGATTGTAATTGATTGAAAGAAATAAGGACATGGAAGTCTTCCATGATGGTGATAATATACAAAATTGTCACCTAATGACTATGTGTGTATTGTGGGACCTGAGTTTCTGTTATTGTATACAGGGTTACAGTTTTGAACTAAATGAAAAAAAAGTAAATTAGTTACAAACTAGAGCATGCACACACTTTATTCAACATGTAAACATCACTACAGATATTCGGATTTAGGTTATGACATGTTCAATGTGCCTGCCATCATTTGCGATAATGTGGCGCAGATGCATTGCGAAATTCTGCATGACACGCTGAAGTGTCAAAACATTGATGCTGTTGATAACATCCTGAATGGCTGTTTTCAGCCCAGCAGTAGTTTTGTGGTTATTGCTGTACACATTGCTTTAATATAGCCACACAAAAAGAAGTTGTATGTGTTTAGATCTGGAGAATATGGCATCCCATCAAGGCCCAATAAAGTGGCCCTTACGTACCCAAGAGCCAGAATGTGGTCCCTCAAGTGCTCCTCCAGGACCTCAGAGACACTCTCCTGCTTCAATGGGCTCAAGCTCCACCTTGCATGAATCACATCTTTTTGAAATCATGATCACTTTGGATAATGAGGATGAAATCGTATTCCAGAACCTTCAAGTCCCATTCGGTAGTCACTGTGCCATCAAGTGCAGTCTCACACGGATTATGACATGACTGGACATTGCACACCACACAGTCACTCATTGAGGTGAAGAGACTTCTTGATCACGAAATGCGGGTTCTCAGTCCCCAAATGCTCCAATTTTGCTTATTGATGAAACCATCCAAATGAAAATGGGCTTCATCTCTAAACCATGGTGAAACACAACCACTGTTCCATGGCCTTGGGGCTTAGTGGCTAATGGGTTTGAATTTTGAATGGGAAGAGATGCAGATCTTACACAACAATTTGTTGCAGTGTCTCCCGATTGATTCTCACCTGTTGTGCAGCTCATCTGATCAGTTTCCTGGGGGTGGTTTAAAACACAGTGTGTGTCTTTTCGATGTTTTCAGGCATTTTCACCCTTTTTGCATGACTGACATTGCCGATATTGTCATCACAAACACTACCCTTTCTCACAAACTTGAAAACCAAGTTCTTGATTGTTAACACACTTACACCAGTTGTCTCTGCTTAAACATGATTTGCAGACTTACTTTGAGCTGCAGTTGGGCTGTTATTGCTCTCACAGTAGGCTCTAACAAGCTCTATATGCTCGGGCATACTGTACCATGACATTTTCATGTGTAAATGGCCAACAACAACAAGCCGCATACGCATGCACATACTAATTCCCATCATGCTCCCCCGGCCATCCGTACAGTTTGAACGTCCTAATGCAAACCATTCAGAAGTTATGACTATTTTTTTCGTATGAGGGTAATCCCAAAAGTAAGGTCTCCTATTTTTATAAGTACATAGACCTGTTTATTTCTACAATGGTTTACATCAGTTTACAGCTTGAACATTTAGCTATTTTTCGACATAATCACCATTCCTGTCGATGCATTTTTGTCGATGCTGTGGCAGTTTTTGTATGCCCATATCGTACGAGCTCGCCGCCATGCTGTTCAGAAAGTTATGAACCTCTTTTTTCACCTCGTCATCAGAGCTGAATCGCTTTCCGGCCAAATGTTCTTTTAACCTAGGGAACAGGTGATAGTCACTGGGTGCCAAACCAGAACTATAAAGTTGGTGGGTGATTATGTTCCACTGGAACTGTTGCAGGAGGGCAACGGTTTGCTGAGCGATGTGTGGGTGAGCATTGTCATGGAGAATGTGTACACCCTTGCTCAATATTTCTTTTCTCCAGTTCTGAACTGCCTGTTTTGAGTTTTTTCAGAGTCTCACAGTCCCTGTAATCGTTAATTGTGGTCCCAGCGATTCAGCTCCGATGATGAGGTGAAAGAAGAGATTTGTGACTTTCTAAACAGCATAGCAGCTAGCTGCTATGATATGGCATACAAAAACTGCCACAGCATCTACAAAACTTCGACAGGAATGGTGATTATGTCGAAAAATAGCTAAATGTTAAAGCTGTAAACCGATGTAAACAGTTGGTAGAAATAAACAGGTCTATGTACTTAGGAGACCTTACTTTTGGGATTTCCCTCGTATAATTCAATAATTGTCACCCTGTACGCTGTTTAAATAACTAAGGGAATGCAACTAGGTGACGACCACTGCTAATATTTCAACAGGTGCATACCCTGTCATATTCAAGGCAGAAATGCGGCTAGTAAGCATTCTTTGTTTTCAGAGTAATTCTGGGAAGATCACACACTCACACACACTCTCTCTCTCTCTCTCTCTCTCTCTCTCTCTCTCTCTCTCTCTCTCTCTCCTCCTAACCCCCCCCCCCCCCTTTCCCCACCTCCTGACCTGCAGCTGCTCAGTCTGTAAACGCTAGTGCCACCACAACACAACCAAAATACCTTCCCATCCTATTGAACCTACTTGTAGGCCAATGTGAACATCACATTAAGAACTTGGCAGTTTTCATAATTCGATTAGAGGGAAAGCATTTGAACGATGCTGAGGAACCATTTCACAATGGAGGTGGAAAAGGATGGCTGCGTTCTCTTCCTTGATGCGTTGGTCAGGAAGAAGGTTGGTGGTATGTTGGGACATACTATTTATTGTAAGCCTAATCACACTAACTTATCTGTTCAGGCTGGTAGCTGTCACCATCTAGCGCACTTAGTATCTTGGTTCTTAGGACCTACATCATCTCGAACCCCACTAGTTTGGCAGCTGATCTAGTACATCTTGAGGTCACCATTCATCAGAATGGTCATAATGAAAAATAGCTCAGATGTACTTTGTGCTGTTGACCAATGGTGCACTGGGTGAGTGGTGGTAATACCAAGATGCCACCAAAATCTACGGCCGTTTTGCTTTACGTAGTGAGCATTTCCAATAGGATTGATCTTATTTTGCGGGAAAATGTTGTGAAATACATTTTTCGACCATCATCTGAGATTAGATTCTGCAAAAGAAGATCTTGGTTTGCGTAAGGCAGGTGTCTATCATATTTCTTGCAGTTGTGGCATTTCATTTATTGGTCAGACCAGTGTACTGGGCATAAGCGTCACAAATGCTTACAGGAGCCGAGCAAATCTGCTATTGCAGAACATTATCATGGGGTGAATCATTCTATGGAATATAACAACATGTAGACTCTGTGTAAACTTCCAGTTAGTGGGATAGTGTTTATAAGGAAAGAGAGCACTCCACTCAAACATTTTGAAAAGATTTCTCTAAGTCTACAAATGCTAGAAACATAGGTTTGCCTTTCCTTAATCTTCTCTTTCAAATTCTGAAGATGGCAGGGGTAAAATACAGGGGGCGAAAGGCTATTTACAATTTGTACAGAAACCAGATAGCAGTTATGAGAGTTAAGGGGCATGAAAGAGAAGCAGTGGTTGAGAAGGGAGTGAGACCGGATTGTAGCCTCTCCCCGATGTTATTCAATCTGTATATTGTGCAAGCAGTAAAGGAAACAAAAGAAAAGTTTGGAGTAGGTATTAAAATCCATGGAGAAGAAATAACTTCTTCCAGAATCATCATTTAACCATAAAATAAAGCTGCATGCCCTCAAAAAAAAAAAAAAAAAATACGGGCGTAGTTTCCCCTTGCTTTCAGCTATTCACAATACCAGCAGAGCAAGGCGAGATCAGTCAATCATTCAGACTGTTGCCCCTGCAACTACTGAAAAGGCTGCTGCCCCTTTTCAGAAAACTCAAGTTTGTCTGGCCTCTTAACAGATGCCCCTCCATTGTGATTGCACCTACTATACGGCTATCTATATTGCTGAGGCACGCAAGCCTCCCCACCAACGGCAAGGTGCATGGTTCATGGGGGGAAATTAAATTAGCAAGTGATTTTTTACATAGAGATGGAGGTTTCTCTTGCTTATTCTCCTTGGAATTCTGCTCTCTTCACTGTCAGAGGGATGGAGTTAATGCTATTTCATCTGCTGGCTATTAATTTTCAATATTGATAACATCTGACATTAGGCATTTATGGTTTGGGGTGGCACTATTGTTTAAAATCCCTGACACAAAACTTGCTGCTGTTTTGTCCTGAAAATGACAGGGTATGCAGTTGTCGAAATATCGGATGTTGTTGACAATGTCGTCATCGAGTTTCATTCCCATAAGTCATTTGAACTTTGTGTGCATTGTTTGTCATTCTGAGAGCTTTCTCTTATTAAGGGTTTTTTTGGGGGGAAGGGGGGGGCTATTCTAAGCAGCATTAGTGAGAGTCATCACTAGTTTTTATTATTTATTTATTCATCCAGGATTCATTTCACAATGATATAGGATGTGTCATTGTAATAACTCAAAGTATATATTCAGACAGAATATATAAGTATGATTTTTGAGGATAGAGCAGGTGGTAGAGTATGGCCTTGATGAAGGGACCATCCTGAACATTTTCCTGAAATTATTTAGCAAAACCACAGAAAACCTTGCACTAACTCCAATGTGTTTGGAAAAGTGACTGAGTGCCCATAAGCATGCAACTGCAGCCCATGAAAATGGGCAGATCCCTCACCTCAGCCCACCTGGAAAACTGAGTCGATGTCCCCCCATAATGAGTGGGATATTGAAGTCAGAAGACTGAAAACACAATACTATCATGCACTATACATCTTGACACACAATTTTCTTGTGAAACCATTACATTGTGATCATGTAATGTGACAGTGTTGTAGGTATCCCTTTTCATAATTAACCACTACTGTGAGTCCTGTAAGTAATCCTTAATCATTTAGTATTGTTATGGTATGAAGTATGTATGATTATGTAAATAGATGTGTGTTACTAAACTTTTCATCTACTTGGACAATTTATTATCCTCTGAAAGAAAATACTGTTTTTGATTGTTTTTCCTTGGTAAATATTAGTTGAAACTGGCATTTATTCAATGATTATGCATAGAATTCTTAATGAAATACTTGATAATGTTCCCCTGAACTGCACAATAAGTTGATAGATGTACTCATTTGGTGCAGCAAGAATTCTCATTTTTTTAAGCAATTCTTTACAATGAGCCTCTCTACCGCTTCTAGTTATTATTCTTGTGCACATGTTTTATGCCTATGATACCCAGAAAAGAATTCCATAGCTAAGAAATGAGAATTCATAAGAATAATGTGTACCAAAAGACAATGGCTGTTACAAATTGATTACAAAATTCTAAGATTATAACATATTGATGGCATTCCTTTTGCCAGCACCTTTGTGCATTCATTCCATGTTTATTGACAATCAGTATTAATTCCCAAAAACTTTGCATTTGTTATACAATCGGTACAAGAGTGGTTTTTTATGTCTGTCAAAGAATGGAACATTTTTGTTAATCTTCATGGTTAGCAACCCCGATTATTCTAACTATTGTATAAAGAATTTCAACAATGTTTGCGTACAACTGTCTAAATTTGTTCAATGTGTCGACTGCGATTGAAAATGGAGAAAACTGAGTTTCATACCATTATTAAACATTTTCATTTAAAGGATTGGACTGCTGCACAAATAAAATTAGATGAAGTTCATGCAGACTGTGCACAATCTTTGAAGACCATTTACTTTTGAGTTAATGAATGTAAATGTGGTCAACAAGCATTGAAGACAAAGTCCACTCTCGCTGTCCAATTGAGGTCACTTCAAAGGAAACCATTGATAAAATTCGTGATATGATCATGCAAGATGGCTGAATAAAATTTTGTGACATTGCTGAGACTGTAGGCTATCAACTGAGTGAGTGCACAATATCCTGCACAGATAATTGGCTATGAAGAAGCTGTGTGTGAGGTGGATGCTGCAATTGCTTGCACTCAACTAAAAGCGCATATGATATAGCATTTCAGCACAAAATCTGACGGTGTTTAATCCCAAACTGCAAGATTTTTTGTGTTGATTTGTGACTGTTGATGAAGCCTGTATCCATCAGCACACACCAGAGTCAAAATAACAGTCAGAACAATGGACAAAGATTGATTAACGTGCACCAAAGAAAGCAAAGGCCATTTTGTCAGCAGGTAAGGTCAAGGCCACTGTTTTTTGCCCAGGATTCCCAAGGAATAATCCTCATACATTACTTGAGAAAAGGCACAACCGTTACTGGACTGTATTATGCTTCATTTTTGGATCGTTTGAAATTTGCATTAGCTGAAAAAATGCTAAGGTTCGCTTGCAAAAAAGTGCTCTCTCCTCAGCATAATGCACCATCCCACACATCAGCAGTCACAATGGAAAAAGTGGATAAATTGGGCTTCGAATTGGTTCCTCATCAACCCTATTCACCAGACTTAGTTCCAAGTGATGTCTTCCTGTTCCCTAACTTGGAACTTTAGCTGGGAAGAAATTTTTATCAAATGAGGGAGTGGTAGTTGCAGCCAAGCCAATGAGTCTTTTTCAGAGTTTGACAGAACATATTTTTCTGATGGAATGGAAAAGCTGGAGGATCTGTGGACCAAAAGTATATCCCTCGAAGAAGACTTATGTCGAGAAGTAAGGCGACTTGTTTATGAAACAAACATTTTTTCATTGCCCTTTTACCAGATTTATCAAATCACCCTTGTAGATGTACCATCAGTGTTTAACACAACATACTTGTTTTCACTCATTATGCTGGATGAATACTGTTTGTTTTATGTATGTCATTGTTAATTTATTACCTATTGCTCAGTCGTAAATGTCCATGAGGGTTTCATTTGATTTCTCTAGGGGGGGTATATTTGTTTTATCAGTGACTGTGCTGTCATGAGCAAAAGAGAACTACTTCTCCATGTCTTATACTTTCTGAAAAGTCATTGATGTATATTAAGAATAGTATTCCACCCAATATATCACCCTGTGGTACATCTTAAGTTCATATGCTTCATATGATTTAGTGTTTGCTAAAAACTAATCATCAGCAGATACGTGAACTATCTTTACTTTTTCAGTGTTTTCTAGATAAGACTGGAACCACTCATTTTCCATTCCTCTTACACTTAGTGCTTCTACTTGTTCAGTATTGTATGGACAACATTGTCAAAAAGCCTGGGAGAAGTCTTAAGAATATGCATGTAACACAGTAATCCTATCAAGAGTTTCAATTATACTAGTCCGCAGCTTGTGGTCTCGCGGTCGCGTTCTCGATTCCCGAACACGGGGTCCCGGTTTTGATTTCCATGAAAGTGGCGATACTGGACTGAGCAAAGGTTGGGAATTTGTACGGGTGCTGATAACCACACTGTTGAGTGCACCACAAACCAGTCGTCGTCGTCAATTATACTACACGTTGGAAAATATTGTTGCAGCTTCTCTGTAATAACAGATAAGTGACCTTTTACAAAATTTACCAGTGCCTGCTGATACCTACACATGGGCAGTGCCCACTGCACATTTCCTGGTCCTACGCCATCTTGAGACTTGTTTCCCTTCAACTCTGGCAGCTGGAACCTGTTTTTAGTAGCCTTCCTGCCAGTTGCCAACCATTCATCCTCATCACTGCCTTCTCTTGTCATCACTAGCACTCTCCAGACTGCCTACAGATGTGTGTGAAGAGTACAAATCTCTTTCCTGCTTCGCTGTTTGCCTTTTTTGCTGCATGTTTTATATTATTATTTGTATTAGTAACTCTGTCACAGAAGTATTCCACAAACTACATTGGGAAACTCTACATGCAAGACATTACACATTCTTATTTGAATGTGTACTGGTGTGTGGGTGAGGCATTAATGTCTGGCAATATTCATTACATACTTTGTACAGTTCGTTGATTTCCAGTATATCAGGTGATTTTTATTTTTGATCTCCCAGATGTTGACTGAAGTTACTGTTGTGTTTTATGGAATAATTTAGCATTGCCCAGCGTATTTAAGTCATGTATTTGCAGAAAATTTTGTTAAATAAAGTGTTTAATACAGCTTTTTGGATATATTTTCAGAATTAAGGATGTTACCTGGCAAGGCCCCAATATTTTGGTGTTTGAGCAAATAACCATCACTCCACCATATAAATTAGAAAATATTCGGGGTGATTCAGAGAGTAAAGCTTTTCTCCACATCCGAAAAGTGGTAAGCAAATGTATCATAACATTATAGTTGCTTAAGCTAGGTGCCATTGCTTCTTTGTTATTATTTACTTCTTTAGGAAAGTATTGATAACCTAAAATGAATAACATTTAGTATGTATGAATGGTTTATATTTACGCACAAGTTTGACACATGTTTTCTGTGTGAATATATGGCAGCTGAATGAAATTTGTTGAATGAAGCCATCAACATCCAGTTTTTTAAGCTCTCAGTTTTAGTATGTCTATCTCTTTATCATCATTTCTCTAGCTAAATGTGAAACAGGAAGTAATGTCAGTATTGTTCCTCTCTTGCATTTTGGAAAACAAGTAGCTTTAGTTGGTGGTATTGGCAATTAAGAGTAGTGAGTTTGGAAACAAATTGTGGGAAGTCCAGGTCTTTATTGTTGAAACATAAATTTTTATTTATGCACTGACATTGCATGGACACTGAATGGCTCGTGAGAATTACCTGAAAATATGGCTACTATTTGAAGAACAAATCTGCATCTACATCTACATGGATACTCTGCAAATCACATTCAAGTGCCTGGCAGAGGGTTCATTGGACCACCTTCACAATTCTCCATTATTCCAATCTCGTATAGTGCGCAGAAAGAATGAATACCTATATCTTCCCGTACAAGCTCTGATTTCCCTTATTTTATCTTGGTGATCAATTCTCCCTATGTAGGTCTGTGTCAACAAAATATTTTCGCATTCAGAGGAGAAAGTTGGTGATTTGAATTTCGTGAGAAGATTCCATAACAACAAAAAACGCCTTTCTTTTAATGGTTTCCAGCCCAAATCCTGTATCATTTTTGTGACACTCTCTCCCATATTTCATGATAATTCAAAAGATGCTGCCTTTTTTTGAACTTTTTCTATGTACTCCGTCAGTCCTATTTGGTAAGGAACCCACACTGCGCAGCAGTATTCTAAAAGAGGACAGACAAGCGTAGTGCATGCAGTCTCCTTAGTAGGTCTGTTACATTTTCTAAGTGTCCTGCCAATAAAATTCAGTCTTTGGTTAGCCTTCCCCACAACATTTTCTCTGTTCTTTCCAATTTATGTTGTTCGTAATTGTAATACATAGGTATTTATTTGAATTTATGGCTTTTAGATTAGACTGATTTATCATGTAACCGAAGTTAAATGAGTTCCTTTTAGCACTCTTGTGGATGACCTCACACTTTTCATTATTTAGGGTCAACTGCCACTTTTTGCACCATTCAGATATCTTTTCTAAATCGGTCTGCAGTTTGTTTTGATCTTCTGATGACTTTATTAGTCAATAAACAACAGCGGCATCTGCAAAAGATGGCTGCTCAGATTGGTCTGTTGTATCGTCCATTCTGAATGTAAATTTCAGGTTATTTCCCATGCTTGTTTTGGCAAATGCTGGAATGGTCCGCTATTTGTGCCTTAGAAAGTACACTGCATGAACATTTAAAACAAGAGTACACAAAGAACTAAGTTCCCATGATTCATAAATGGATGACACAACCCCTCTCCGTAATTTAATTGGTAAGTTTGGTTACAAGAAGAGTATCTGGCAACAAAATTGAAATAAAAATTTGCCAAATCATTAAAAGCATCAGACATTGCACTTGAATATGAGGAAACAGAGCTTGGAAAGAGACTTCAAAGAGTACTTCACCAATGTAATATGGGTGGAACTTGGTAAAATAGTAACAAGGTAACAGTACCTCAAATCACTTTTCCGCTATCAGAAGAGGTTCCCGATTAACCTATCAGTATGGAATGGACCTGACATCTGTCGTGCTGACAGCACATTGATTGCTTTACTTACAGTGCAGTGTCTTTCAACAACTATGGCAGGATGTGTCAGGAGCTGTTGGTATTTGTGGCTTCACGAGTCCCAGCAGTAAAATGGGTAGCCATGGTGAGCCTTGAAAACTATGCAGTACTTGTTGACAGAAAAAGATCTGTGTTTATCCAGTTCTCTTCGATTTTCAACTGAATAGTAGTGCATATTTTGAAAATTGATTATACACTTCTCCCTACCAGAACGGGTAGAACATTGCTTTTGTAAATGATGCTTCTCCCATAAACAAAACCTTATGTAGAAATACCCTATACGTTTGCAGTTTTCATAGGCATTAGTTGGAAATCTGCAATCAGTGTTGTATGTTATTATCATCAAGCTATTGGAGCAACATATGTATAGGATGAAATATGTAGGAATGTAGTGCTCACAAAACACTACTTTGATTCCACCTGCACATCTGCCTTGTAATGAAATAGGGGTTGTCTTTTTATCACTGTTAAAACATTTGCTACATATCTCTCATCATTTGCTGTTCTTTTTCATTGGATTATTTTATTGTTCACATTTCCAGTTTCTTGAAATTTTTTATAGTGTTTACAAGGACAGAGTGTAAGTACTTGGTACATTCTGGACACCTTTCAGTGTACAACCCTACCGCTACTCTAACAGTTCGGCAACATTTCCCCAAAACAAAAACCACATCAGCGAATTCATCTGTTTCTGTTCTTTATATTATAAAAGTCTGATTGCTCCAACTTCCGAGAAAATACTGATGGAGTTCTGTCGCACAGGTGAATAGTGCTATAGTTCCTTGTTTGCTTACTTTTACTATAGTACGGCAAACGTATGTGGGATTCATTATCTTCACAGAAGAACAGTAGTTTGTGAGGCTGTTAACTTATTATTTTGTCTAGCTCCGTGTACGTTTTGTCGTTGAAATTCTTTTCAAATTTTTGTTTCAGTGCCACAGAAAAATTACATAATTCGATTTAAAACAAACACAGTCAGTATCATGAGAAATTATTTCCATGTGAGGCGTGTTAAAAAAACACACACACACACACATTTTTTGTTATGAATTTTATTTACTCGCCTACATCAAGAGTATCCCCTCCAAATTATTTCGCATTAGATATTGTTCATTAATTTTCCAATCTCAGAAACACTCTTGAACTCAATCTGTGAGATGGCTTTTAGCCACAAATCTGTTTCCACAACTCCATCAGTTGATAATGTGCTGGGGAATGCAGGGTGCTGATGTCTTCAAATTCATCATGGCCTTCTTCAAAATACTTACAACAATCCCAAATCCTATAGTTTTAATCGTAGTGGGCTCATCAAAAGCAGTATGTAACTTTTCTAAAAATTTGCACTCAACTTTATTTTGTTCTTACAGCAAAATATAATAAAAATTCTCTTATCCATTTTTATGTGCAATACCAAAAAATAATTTATGATAGACTACATATTTGCTGATGCTGTACATATACTTCCCCGACATGTTCACAACTAAACGATGAAAAAATCACGCAGATTAGACTAATATGTAGGCAGTATTGCAAAATTCCCATTACTTTCTGAACACAACTCGTATGTCAGATTATATATCACGTTGTCCACTATAACTTAGCAAAAAATGTACCTCAGTATAATTACTTTTTCTTGATATATTTGTAGTGCCGTGTGTGTGTGTGTGTGTGTGTGTGTGTGTGTGTGTGTGTGTGTGTGTGTGTGTGTGTGTGGGAGAGAGAGAGAGAGAGAGAGAGAGAGAGAGAGAGAGAGACCATAAATCAGATCGAGAGAAACTGAGAGTTTGTGTCCATAAACCAGCTGTTGGTTTGCCATTGTAGATGTGTGAGCCAGCTTGCAAGAGCAGATCAGTGTCTGCTTCCCAAAGCTTCATAGGTGAATTTACTTCTTTTAGGTCTGAGTCACACAGGGTAACCTTAATTGCACTAACACTAACGAAATATCCTAACTTCACACTACTTAATCTTTCTTGCATCTGTTCTCATGTTCCTGCCTCTTCCTTGCACTTTCAGTTCTTTGGGTTTCCATTTCCTTTTATCTGTTCCAGTGCAAAGTTTTTTCTAGTGTTAGGTAACACGTGCTGTCACCTGATAAATGAATGAACTATTAGCTCGGAGCTCTCAAAGCGTTATGCAATAACTGCAGGCAGTAAAACACACAAACATTATTATCTCTTCACATACACATGTAGAAAACAGACTGCTGCTCTCTTTTTCTTCTTTGATACCTTATAATAATGCTTCCAACAACCTTTTACTTTCTTCTTTCATTATAATACCAGCAAATTACTTGGTGTTGCCAAGTTAAAATCTCATATCATCTTCTCACCCCCCAGTGGTTTTCCAACAGTAACATTTGAACCAAGTGTGTTTGAAATTGCACCATACATTTCTAATTATACTTTCTATTCCACCCTGTCCTCACACCCACCCCTAGGGGTCAGTTGTTTTCAGGAATGTTTGCTAATCAGCTTAGCAACAGGGAATTCAGTAATAACAATCTTGTTTGATTGTTCTTAAAATCATCTTGTTTCATCCCATGTTCCCCTTTCTCTCACCGTACTCTGCAGAACAATTGTGCTGCAACCATCATACATTTTGCTCAAGGACCACAAAGGCAAGATTAGAGAAATTAGCACTTGTATGGAGGCTTAGAGAGAGTTTTTTCCCTCGCACCAATTGTGAGGGAAACAGGAAAGGGAATTATTGGTAGTGGTACCAAGTACCCTCCGCTATGCAACTTATGGTGGCTTTCAGAGTTTGCTTGTAAATGTAGATGCCAGGACTGTTATGAATCACCTTAACAATGCAAAAACTGGTTATTTGACACTAATATTTTTAAATTATTAACTTGTGTCTTCTTCTTCTCATGCCCACAAATAAGAGTGCTAGCAGTGTCTTACACACTGTATTTTTTCCTAGATAGTAAGCTGCATTTGTATAAAGTTTGGTTGAAATTTCTCTTTGTGTTCCAGGATTATGTTTCAGATCAAGTCACTCCCTCCTCACAACCAAACCCACAACTAGGGATTATATATCATCGGAGCTCTCTCCATTCACCCTGGCGTCTCTAAAAGCTGTGTATTCAGCATTGATGTAGTTTGCTTTCAAATAGCGTATAATCCAGGATAAATTAACAGTAATATGACAGGGGTTAGGTTCCTAATAGTTTCATAGAGAAGGCATTGAATGGCAGACTGACACTTTTAATGTACATTTAAGAGTGGGCTAACCTACTGGACAAAATCCTCCTCCTTAGGACACACACACACACACACACACACACACACACACACACACACACACACACACACACACAGCCATCTCCTGATATTAGGGCCTAACTGCAATGAGCAGAGCAATCTCTATTGGGATGGGTGGTGATGGTATAGATGATGTGTGGGGGAGGGATTGGGAGGGTAGGAGTGGAGGAAAATAGTGTAGTACTGCTTGTGGGAGTGTGGCTGGATGTCGTGAGGGTGGATAATGTTTTTTTTCCAGGGTTAATTTCAGTCATCAGTTGCAAATAACTTTTATTATTTTTACTGTTATCGACAAATTAATTTGTCATCCTCAGAAGCTTAGTTTAGGAGTCAGTCAGTATTTACTTCATGTACGTGATCATTCTAAAAACTGACATTTTACAATAACTAAATCACATAAATGTATCTATTGTACTAGCATAACAGATATGTGGATGTGATTCAGTTACTGCAAATTGTCAAATTGTCGAATTGAACTAGCACAGCAGATACATTGATGTGATTTAGTTATTGTAAATTGTCAAATAGTGTTTAAAATAACCACATACAATATGTAAATTTCTGAACGTACCATGGTATTATCCTTTTATGAAATGATGTTGACTGTTTACTAAACTAAGCTTCTGAAGATGACAAATTAATGTTCAAATGGTTCAAATGGCTCTGAGCACTATGGGACTCAACTGCTGTGGTCATCAGTCCCCTAGAACTTAGAACTACTTAAACCTAACTAACCTAAAGACATCACACACATCCATGCCCGAGGCAGGATTCGAACCTGCGACCATAGCAGTCGCACGGTTCCGGACTGCGCGCCTAGAACCGCGAGACCACCGCGGCCGGCACAAATTAATGTGTCGAAACTGATAAAGATAATAAAATTTATTTGCAACTGATCACTGAAATTAATCCAGTAACAGGTAATACTAAAGTTGCTGAAAATTACAGCCATGAATAAAATGATAGGTAGCAGCTATGTGTGAGGCTGCAATGGTATATTCATTTTATTCATGGTTGTAATTTTCAGCAACTATAATATTACTTGCATAGTCCTTTTTCTTTCTGTGCTTCTTTCTTCTCCATGTCCGCCCCCTTTCTCTGAGCACAGTTTGCTGCTCCTAACAGCTCACTATCTTATTCCCATTCCCACAGGCAGCACTGCAGAATATTCTCCTACACATCCTATGCTATCCCTTTCTCTCCTTACTCCACTGCATACCTCTTCTGTACCTCCACTACCCATCTCAGCCAAGATCACTGCTCACAGCAGTTGGGTCTTTGTGTCCAGAATTAGTGGCCCCTTGTTGTGTTTGTGAGTTGTGCTTTTGTGTGTGTGTGTGTGTGTGTGTGTGTGTATTGGGGGGGGGGGGGGGTGTCTGCCTCTAGAGTGGTACTTTTTCCAGTGGCTTAGTCTACTTTTAAATGTGCCTGTATGCCACTTGATACTTCCTCTATGTGGTGAATAGAAATTCATCTCATTTAATATTATAGCTATTTTTCATTTGCTTTGGTGTCACCCTCTTTCTTGTAACCTGTTCCTTACAGTCTGATCTGACACAGTGGCTCCAATTGGCCTTGTGAGGTTGTCTTGCAGTGCTCTGGCAGCAGCACTATGACATCAAAATGCAGATATGGCCATTTACTGGTCATCACAGGTTGGTTGTAATGTGTCGGCGACCTTGTCCAAAGCGCCATGTGTTCTGACCTGTCTCCCTGTAGTGTACTCACGACCTATAGGAACAGAAACTGGCACCTGCCAACTGCCATCTCTGTATATCACTAGAAAACACTGGTACACAAGTACTCACTTCCTTCTGAAGGGTCATAGTACAACCGATAGATGGTGAATGACTTTAGTTGTTGCATACATTTAAAGTGAAGACCTCAAGCTGCGCAGTCAGAAGGTATTGTATGTATCAAAATAGATTTAGCATACTAGATGTGATACACTTGAGCAGTGAGTATCATATAAACGTTTCTCTTGTTCCACCTACTGTACATTATGTCATTAACTACTTATGCAAATCGTGGTGTATAACTAATTACTGATAATGCCACAAGTAATCCCCCTGTAGAAAATATGACCAATGTAACATTGTAAATACTTAATTTACAGTACACCTTCCTTGCATCCTCTGGCAACCACAAATTGTGAGTTGAAATTTCTCAGTTGTTTGTTAACTGCTTCCTGCTGCAGATTGTTGTAATTATTGGCCAATTGCTCATGGGACGTTTTCTATTCTTCACTATTCATTTGTGTCTCTGTTTCCATTTCATTATGTGTACTGTTATTGTGACTATCTGGAGTAGTAATAAACTTCTTTACAAGGTTCTTTGTGTACACTCATAACATGAAAATTAGCCACCATTTCCATGTACAAAACTGCAGTCTTTACCTGTTATTTTATTTGTTATTATTGGGATTGTTGTATACTCTTTACCAAATAGCTCATGATGTATTGTTCATGATGTAGGGTGAAATGTCCTCTGCAGAATGATTTTATGTACTGACATTACTGAACTGAAAGCAATTTATTCGCAGTGTATCTTTTCTATTCTGCTGCTGCACTAGCTCTTTATAGATGATGTTGGTCTAGTATTTCCTCTGCTGACCTTAACAGGGGTACACATCTATACTTAACATTTTCTCCTCAGTCTCAAATTTATTCAAAACCTTCCTAAAAGCATAACTTCAGTAATTAAAAAAACGATTCCATATGGATGCTCAAAGCGTTGTTTGTGTCACGTTTAATCCATAGTGTACCTTAATAGTACTGCTTTTAATGAATCAAAATTAAATGTAGACAATAAAAAAAAATATGAACATGGTTGCCTTTGGATAAGATGTCAGTCTCCACTACAGTCTCTGCTTTCAAAATTAATTATTAAGGAAAATCTTCTTTTTGTTGTAAGCAAAAAGAAATTCTGGAAAAATTATTTCTTTTTACACTATCTATCTAGAGTCATGACTTGAAATCCACCACCTCCTTAATTATACACCAGACAAACTGCATCCTTACACAAACTGCTACTCCTTTGAGAGGAAGATGTACAAACAAATCTGTTTCATGGCCAAGGGGACCCACATGACATGTTCCTAAGTGGCTGTTTATGGGTCATCTCGAGCAAACTTTGCTGGGCACCTAAGATCTCAAACCCCTTGTCTTGTATTTTTGTAATCTGAATGCTGGGCCAAAAGTACACTGCTGAAAGCTTAGCAACATTTTGAGTCTTCTTTATGCGCATGTTTACTAGTTAACACTTCAACTAGACAAGGTTTTGACATGTTTGCTGTTCTTACTCAGTTTGGTACGACCTGGTATCTTACCTGTTCCCCAATAATTTTATTCTTAAAGCCTCTAATCTTGTTCTTCCTTCCTACTTGCAGCTTTTGTCCACAATAAGCAAAGTCTTTTCTGAAGATTTGAGAAGACTGAAGATTACAATAAACTTCTTGGTTTACTTAGCTTCTTGTGTAGAGTAGTCTCCAGGTCTTCTTGTCTAGGGGTCTGAGTCTTGAAGCTGAAAATGTAACATTTTAGGTCCTCACTGTTGGATTGATCTAAATAAATTTGGAGATGGTTGTTGCAGAATTTTAGTTATTACGTTAATGAACCATGGACCTTGCCGTTGGTGGGGAGGCCTCAACGATACAAATAGCCTTACAATAGGTGCAACCACAATGGAGGGGTATCTGTTGAGAGGCCAGACAAACGTGTGGTTCCTGAAGAGGGGCAGCAGCCTTTTCAGTAGCAGCAGGGGCAACATTCTGGATGATTGACTGATCTGGCCTTGTAACGCTAACCAAAACGGCCTTGCTGTGCTGGTACTGCGAACAGCTGAAAGCAAGGGGAAACTACAGCTGTAGTTTTTCCCAAGGGCATGCAGATTTATTGTATGGTTAAATGATGATGGCGTCCACTTGGGTAAAATATTCTGGAGGTAAAATAGTCCCCTATTCAGATCTCCGGGCGGGGACTACTCGAGGATGTCGTTACCAGGAGGAAGAAAACTGGCGTTCTACGGATCGGAGTGTGGAATGTCAGATCCCTTAATCGGACAGGTGTTGTTGTTGTTGCGGTCTTCAGTCCTGAGACTGGTTTGATGCAGCTCTCCATGCTACTCTATCCTGTGCTAGCTTCTTCATCTCCCAGTACCTACTGCAACCTACATCCTTCTGAATCTGCTTAGTGTATTCATCTCTTGGTCTCCCTCTACGATTTTTACCCTGCACGCAGCTCTCCAATACCAAATTGGTGATCCCTTGATGCCTCAGAACATGTCCTACCAACCGATCCCCTCTTCTGGTCAAGTTGTGCCACAAAATTCTCTTCTCCCCAATCCTATTCAATACTTCCTCATTAGTTATGTGATCTACCCATCTAATCTTCAGCATTCTTCTGTAGCACCACATTTCGAAAGCTTCTATTTTCTTCTTGTCCAAACTATTTATTGTCCATGTTTCACTTCCATACATGGCTACACTCCATACAAATACTTTCAGAAATGACTTCCTGACACTTAAATCTATACTCGATGTTAACAAACTTCTCTTCTTCAGAAACGCTTTCCTCGCCATCGCCAGTCTACATTTTATATCCTCTCTACTTCGACCATCATCAGTTATTTTGCTCCCCAAATAGCAAAACTCCTTTACTACTTTAAGTGTCTCATTTCCTAATCTAATTCCCTCAGCATCACCCGACTTAATTTGACTACATTCCATTATCCTCGTTTTGCTTTTGTTGATGTTCATCTTATATCCTCCTTTCAAGACACTGTCCATTCCATTCAACTGCTCTTCCATGTCCTTTGCTGTCTCTGACAGAATTACAATGTCATCGGCGAATCTCAAAGTTTTTATTTCTTCTCCGTGGATTTTAATACCTACTCCAAATTTTTCTTTTGTTTCCTTTACTGCTTGCTCAATATACAGATTGAATAACATCAGGGACAGGCTACAACCCTGTCTTACTCCCTTCCCGACCACTGCTTCCCTTTCATACCCCTCGACTCTTATAACTGCCATCTGGTTCCTGTATAAATTGTACATAGCCTTTTGCTCCCTGTATTTTACCCCTGCCACCTTCAGAATTTGAAAGAGAGTATTCCAGTCAACATTGTCAAAAGCTTTCTCTAAGTCTACAAATGCTAGAAATGTAGGTTTGCCTTTCCTTAATCTTTCTTCTAAGATAAGTCGTAGGGTCAGTATTGCCTCAAGTGTTCCAGTGTTTCTACGGAATCCAAACTGATCTTCCTCGAGGTGGGCTTCTACTAGTTTTTCCATTCGTCTGTAAAGAATTCGTGCTAGTATTTTGCAACTGTGTCTAATTAAACTAATTTTTCAGTAATTTTCACATCTGTCAACACCTGCTTTCTTTGGGATTGGAATTATTATATTCTTCTTGAAGTCTGAGGGTATTTCGCCTGTCTCATACATCTTGCTCACCAGATAGTAGAGTTTTGTCACGACTGGCTCTCCCGAGGCCGTCAGTAGTTCCAATGGAATGTTGTCTACTCCGAGGTCTTTCAGTGCTCTGTCAAACTCTTCACGCAATATCATATCTCCCATTTCATCTTCATCTACATCCTCTTCCATTTCCATAATATTGTCCTCAAGTGCATCGCTCTTGTATAGACCCTCTATATACTCCGTCCACCTTTCTGATTTCCCTTCTTTGCTTAGAACTGGGTTTCCATCTGAGCTCTTGATATTCATACAAGTGGTTCTCTTATCTCCAAAGGTCTCTTTAATTTTCCTGTAGGCAGTATCTATCTTACCTCTAGTGAGATAAGCCTCTACATCCTTACATTTGTCATCTAGCCATCCCTGCTTAGCCATTTTGTACTTCCTCTCGATCTCATTTTTGAGACGTTTGTATCCTTTTTGCCTGCTTCATTTACCGCATTTTTATATTTTCTCCTTTCATCAATTAAATTCAATATTTCTTCTGTTGCCCAAGGATTTCTAGCAGCCCTCGTCTTTTTACCTACTTGATCCTCTGCTGCCTTCACTACTTCATCCCTCAAAGCTACACATTTTTCTTCTACTGTATTTATTTCCCCCATTCCTGTCAATTGTTCCCTTATGCTCTCCCTGAAACTCTGTACAACCTCTGGTTTAGTCAGTTTATCCAGGTCCCATCTCCTTAAATTCCCACCTTTTTGCAGTTTCTTCAGTTTTAATCTACAGTTCATAACCAACAGATTGTGGTCAGAGGAAGACGAATGGAATATTCCAGAATTTGAAACACGAACATCTGCTAGCATGAGTTTCTTAGAAGTAGATACCGTAGGGGTTGCGAAGCAACTAAAATCGCTTGATACGGGTAAGTCTTCAGGTCCAGATTGTATACCGATGAGGTTCCTTTCAGATTACGTTGATACTATAGCTCCCTACTTAGCACTCATATACAACCGCTCGCTCACCGATAGATCTGTACCTACAGATTGGAAAATTGCGCAGGTCGCACCAGTGTTCAAGAAGGGTAGTAGGAGTAATCCATTTAACTACAGACCTGTATCATTGACGTCGGTTTGCAGTAGGGTTTTGGAGCATATACTGTATTCAAACATTATGAATCACCTCGAAGGGAACGATCTATTGACACGTAATCAGCATGGCTTCAGAAAACATCGCTCTTGTGCAACGCAGCTAGCTCTTTATTCGCACGAAGTAATGGCCACTATCGACAGGGGATCTCAAGTTGATTCCGTATTTCTAGATTTCCGGAAAGCTTTTGACACCGTTCCTCATAAGCGACTTCTAATCAAGCTGCGGAGCTATGGGGTATCGTCTCAGTTGTGCGACTGGATTCGTGATTTCCTATCAGGAAGGTCGCAGTTCGTAGTAATAGACGGCAAATCATCGAGTAAAACTGAAGTGATATCAGGTGTTCCCCAGGGAAGCGTCCTGGGACCTCTACTGTTCCTGATCTATATAAATGACCTGGGTGACAATCTGAGCAGTTCTCTTAGACTGCTCGCAGATGATGCTGTAATTTACCGTCTAGTAAGGTCATCCGAAGACCAGTATCAGTTGCAAAGCGATTTAGAAAAGATTGCTGTATGGTGTGTCAGGTGGCAGTTGACGCTAAATAACGAAAAGTGTGAGATGATCCACATGAGTTCCAAAAGAAATCCCTTGGAATTCGATTACTCGATAAATAGTACAATTCTCAAGGCTGTCAATTCAACTAAGTACCTGGGTGTTAAAATTACAGACAACTTCAGTTGGACGGATCACATAGATAATATTGTCGGGAAGGCGAGCCAAAGGTTGCGTTTCATTGGCAGGACACTTAGAAGATGCAACAAGTCCACTAAAGAGACAGCTTACACTACACTCGTTCGTCCTCTGTTAGAATATTGCTGTGCGGTGTGGGATCCTTACCAGGTGGGATTGACGGAGGACATCGAAAGGGTGCAAAAAAGGGCAGCTCGTTTTGTATTATCACGTTATAGGGGAGAGAGTGTGGCAGATATGATACACGAGTTGGGATGGAAGTCATTAAAGCATAGACGTTTTTCGTCGCGGCGAGACCTTTTTACGAAATTTCAGTCACCAACTTTCTCTTCCGAATGCGAAAATATTTTGTTGAGCCCAACCTACATAGGTAGGAATGATCATCAAAATGAAATACGAGAAATCAGAGCTCGAACAGAAAGGTTTAGGTGTTAGTTTTTCCCGCTCGCTGTTCGGGAGTGGAGTAGTAGAGAGATAGTATGATTGTGGTTCGATGAACCCTCTGCCAAGCACTTAAATGTGAATTGCAGACTAGTCATGTAGATGTAGATGTAGGTGTAGATGTAGAAGACTCAACCTTCGCTAATTTCAAGTTGCCGCCACTCATACCTCACCTGTCATTCAACAATATCTTTGCTTCTGTACTTCCACCCCGACTGATATCGCTGCCCAAACTCTTTGCCTTTACAAATGTCTGCTTCTGCCTGTGTGCGCGCGTGCGTGCGTATACCTGTCCTTTTTTCCCCCCTAAGGTAAGTCTTTCCTCTCCCAGGATTGGAATAACTCCTTACCCTCTCCCTTAAAACTCACATCCTTTTCATCTTTCCCTCTCCTTCCCTTGAATTTTGTGTGTGTGTTTGTGTTTGTTTTTGTGTCTATCAACATACCAATGCTTTCATTTGGTGTGTTACATCTTTGTTTTTAGATCAAAAATTACATTGTTCGCACAAAATGCAAAAATATATCCAATAAGATCAGAGGAATGCCTACTACTGTCACACTCAGCAAAAATAACAATATTCCAAGGGCTTACAATATTTCTTGACAAATGAATTTCTGTTAGTTTCTGTTACATTAATATTTTTGATTATTATTTCATAAATGAAGTCAGAAATAAACATAGTAACCAGACAGTATTGCGTAACTAATAATAGAAATTTTAAGTGTGCCAGTGGACTGTAATTTCAAATGTTTCTGAAAAATAATTTTAACTGTACATTCAGAACTAGTGCTTATTTATTGTAACAGCGAAAATAAAGTAATTCCTTTTCATAAATTTTAGCTTGAAATGTAACATATCCCGTATAAAATTACATGAAAGTTTTCAGGAAAGCGGCTGAGATAGTATTGACCTGCCCAAAATTTAAAAAATTATGCAGGGATCGACAACTATTGTTGAGGAAAAGTAATGTTAGAGTAAGATATCCCGGGACCAGCTGCATACATAAACCTACTTTAGCAGTAATTTGACAACCATACTTTCAACGACCTTCTCCAAAAGTCAAAAACTAACACAAAATAAAAATTGCAACTCAATACTATTTGTGGCATTACTGGCTTACTGTGGTTTACTGGATGTGGCTGTGTGATGTGAATGAGGAGGAGGAGCAATATGAATGTGAATGTTGTTTGTGGGTAAACTCAGTTACGGTGGCTTCAGTATGGACAACATTCCTTCTGGCACATTACTGGCCCTTATTGAAACCCGGATCTCCTTCTCACTAGGCAGATATGCTAACTAGTAAGCCACCCTGGTGCAGTAGCTTTGCACAACTGCATGGACTATCAAAGCACACCTCCCTCCTCAGTCCAAATTTCCATTCATGCCTCACCCCACTTGATATTCCCCCTAAACTCGAACAGCGTTGCTGAGACTCTTCAACTGTATTGGAAAGGCATCTCAGCATCAAATGAAATGATGTATCCTGCCTGAAACCCAGGCATAGATGCTTTAATAAAATGAAACTATACTGTTCCAGATATGTTGTCATGTCTCACACGCACCTAATGTACACTACTGGCCATTAAAATTGCTACACCATGAAGATGACATGCTACAGACGTGAAATTTAACCGACTGGGAGAAGATGCTGTAATATGCAAATGATTAGCTTTTCAGAGCATTCACACAAGGTTGGCGCCAGTGGCGACGCCTACAGCGTGCTGATATAAGGAAAGTTTCCAACCGATTTCTCATACACAAACAGCAGTAGACTGGTGTTGCCTGGTGAAACGTTGTTGTGATGCCTCGTGTAAGGAGGAGGAATGTGTACCATCACGTTTCCGACTTTGATACAGGTCGGATTGTAGCCTATCGCGATTGCGGTTTATCATATTGTGATACTGCTGCTCGCATTGGTCGAGATCCAATGACTGTTAGCAGAATATGGAATCGGTGGGTTCAGGCGGGTAATACGGAATGCCTTACTGGATCCCAAAGGCCTCGTATCACTAGCAATCGAGATGATGGGCATCTTATCCACATGGCTGAAACGGATCGTGCAGCCACGTCTCGATCCCTGAGTGAACAGATGGGGACATTTGCAAGACAACAACCATCTGCACGAACAGTTCGACGACGTTTGCAGCAGCATGGACTGTCAGTTCGGAGACCGTGGCTGCGGTCACCCTTGACGCTGCATCACAGACAGGAGCGCCTGCGATGGTGTACTCAACGATGAACCTGGGTGCACTAATGGAAAAACGTCATTTTATCGGATGAATCCAGGTTCTGTTTACAGCATCATGCTAGTCGCATCCGTGTTTGGCAGCATCACGGTGAACACACATTGGAAGCGTGTATTCATCTTTGCCATACTGGCGTATCACCCGGCGTGATGGTATGGGGTGCCATTGGTTACATGTCTCCATCACCTCTTGTTCGCATTGACGGCACTTTGAACAGTGGATGTTACATTTCAGATGTGTTATGACCCGTGGCTCTTCCTTTCATTCGATCCCCGCGAAACCCTACATTTCAGCAGGATAATGCACGACCGCATGGTGCAGGTCCTGTACGGGCCTTTCTGGATACAGAAAATGTTCGACTGCTGCCCTGGCAGCACATTCTCCAGACCTCTCACCAATTGAAAACGTCTGGTCATTGGTGGCGGAGCAACTGGCTCGTCACAATATGCCAGTCACTACTCTTGAGAACTGTGGTATCGTGTTGAAGCTGCATGGGCAGCTGTACCTGTTCACGCCATCCAAGCTCTGTTTGACTCAATATCCAGGTGTATCAAGGCCGTTACTACGGCCAGAGGTGGTTGTTCTGGGTACTGATTTCTCAGGATCTATGCGCCCAAATTGTGTGAAAATGTAATCACATGTCAGTTCTAGTATAATATATTTGTCCAATGAATACCTGTTTTAAATTTGTACCAAGACCTGGGTTATATATATCTCAAAGGTGTTTGACAGGAAAAGTTCTCTGGAATCTTATTGTTTCATTTGATATCTTCGGATGCTTCCTCTGATTGTGAATGAGTTCATGAAACAATACATTTATAGGATCCACTTAATGACCACCATGCAGGTGTGTCCTCAAAAGCAAGCAACTGTGAATCTCATTGTTGAGACCAGGGATGCTAAACTGTGCACTGTTTCACCTCACAGATGTATTTATTCTCATATCGTTCAAGATGGAGCTGTGGTAACCTCACATCCTTGGAACTCTTTAAATTTTCATGCATGATTCCTCATGCAAATGAAAAATCAAAGTTAAGAACACCAAAACAAAGCCACGACCGAAAATATCCCAACCATTCAAGAAAGTTCAATTAAAATTAACACTGTGGCATTTCTATAACTAATATATTGTGTATCTAATGTAAGTCTAACTAGATTAAGGGTGCAAGTGATAGTATACACTGTGATGCTTACAGAATGTAAATATTTCTTTTGTGTCAGCTTGTAGCAAAATTCTCTTTGTCTGCATCAACCCTTTATGTCAGTGTTGGACAATTTTTGTGTAAGAGTGAATGTGTCTAGTATTAGCAGTAAGCACCGCAGAATTTTCGTAATCTACCTAAGCATGATCTATCATTGTGTAAGGATTAATGTGTCCGATATTAGCAGCTTTTGAAATTATTCTTCATTGATTACTTACAAACGAAGGCCCACTTTGATGTGTGGCTGTAGGTTGTTATACCTACACCATCATACAGAAGGTTTCAAAATATCGATCCTTTTATCCCCTGTCACTAATGATGGAGGCAGTCACCGAAAACTCAGGATTTTATCTGATTTGATGTGGCAAGTAAACTGATAACTTTTTACCCAACATAAATACTGTTTCCATTTATAACAAGAAAGCAGAAAAAAATCACTGCCCAAGTAATGAGTTAACAAAAGGTCCAGGGATAATTGGGAAGGACCTAGCTGTAAAGGATTTTCCCTATGTTAGTAATTATACTGAATAGTGCAATGACTTTGAACAGCAATCTGATGTGTTATACTAGTAACTTTTTACTGGAATGAGAAAAATAATTTCTTTGGTTTTTACTTGCAACCAGAAATCTTCATTGCCCACAAATTGTGGCAAAAGATGTTAGGAACTCTTCAGTTCACTGGGAGCAGAAACTGTCAACCTCTGACTTGTTATTAATTCTTCCCTTCTGGCAAAATGTAACATCAGAGAATATAGTCTTGAAAATTGTATTGACAACACCACTTGTAATTGAAATTTAGTATGTCAGTAAGTGATGGGAAAAATTTTTGTAAACGAACTTAAGAGTTATAAAAGCTATTCTGTACAAATTTGTAAGTTATATGGTATTCAAATTGTCAGTAATTCTAATTGTAAAACATGCTACAAACACAGACACACCACCACCACCACCACCACCACCGCCACCACTACCCAAATGCTTGTCAGAGCTATGAATTCATCTCCAGCATGTATAATTTTTGTGGTAAGACTGCTGTTGTGAGCAGTGTGAGCAGGAAACATGCACACTCCCAACTATTTGCATGCATGCCCTCCCCCACCCCATTCCTCGTTCTCTCTCTCTCTCTCTCTCTCTCTCTCTCTCTCTCTCTCACACACACACACACACACACACACACACACACACACACACACACACAAACCGCACACATACGTACGGGGATAAGGGGGTTGGGGTCCTATAAAATGGAGCAAATCAATTATGGGACTTGTTTATGCTAATCTCGTGCTTTCATACGTTTCATCACCATGTTTCTCTCCGTTTGTTGTCAAAGTCTCTTGGTTTACTTACATTTCAGGTGTTTGAATCTACGGAAAGCCGAATATGTTACAAGTAATATAAACTACTTCATTTACGTGCTAGTTGATCATTGGTTTGGGAACCTGCACAGTGACTTGTTGGTTAGGTAATCACTCAGAGTGTGCATTAATTTAACATCCTTTCCCCAACAGTAGAATTGTAATTTTAAGTGTTCTGTATTACATATTTCTTTCTTGTTTCAGATGGAGAAACATGCGAAAGACCAGGCAGCTGTTGCAGCAGCTGAAGCTGCGGGGGCTCACTCATCACCGCAGTAGCAACTATTGGCGTACTGCAGAAACACACACACACACACACACACACACACACACACACACACACACACACTTGTTTACCTGTTTCTGTGTTTTCAGTCCCTCCTCAGCTGGCACAAATCATTCTTTCATTTCTTTTGCATCATTTTGTGAACTGTTTTTTGTTGTTTCTTTACTGCCCAGGAACAATGGAGAAGAAATGCCTTTCTCCCATGAATGATGTGTAGAATCCGGTAAATGTATTACATTCAGTGTTCCCTACAATAAGCGTAAGCATTTTTGTCAAAAAGTGCAACTTGTTTATTGAATTTTACACTACTTTTACAGTGGCAAACATGTTTGAAAGTTGAATATTCAGTTTTTTACTATTTTTGAAATTGTCATATTGAAGAAGTCAGTTTACAGTTGTACACGGTGGACGCCAAATAGTATGTGAAAGTACCGAGTACCAAATGTATTTAGTTTGGAAATATATAATATATTGCTGTATGATCCTGTTATGTACTAAATTTGTTGTAGTTTTCTCATATAACATTCCATTAGTGAATGTACAGCAATACACCATTCTTGTTATGTTGTCTGGCTGCCTTTATTTTTTCTATCCCTCCCATTTTCCATGCCAGATTAAATCAGGCAGTTTAACACAGCCATGTTGAACATTAATGACATAGAAAAGATTTTGATATGCAGTAGCTTTTCATACAAAATTCTTGTATTACACAATACTGTGTTTGTCTTTAAAAGCTTAAGACATTTACAATTTTACCTTGCTCAGGGAGAAGGTACAGTATGGTGGAAAAGAGAGAAGAAAGAAACTGTGAATAGGGGGTTTTTAGTAAGAATTTTTTATGTTTAATAAATTTGAAAAGAAATGCACAGTAGTATTAGGGTATGTTTCTTTTGTTTTAATAACTCTAGAATTTGCAGAACTTCTATATGACGTGAAAGTAAATCACAGATTTGTGGGTCACCATAGTTCGGGTTACTGCTCCTATAATGGCAGTTTATCAAGATTTAAGTGAGTTTGAACATGGTGTTATAGTCGGCACATGAGCGATGGGACACAGAGTCTCTGAGCTAGCTGAGGTAGCTATGAAGTGGGGATTTTCCTATATGATCATCTTGTGTGTGTATCGCAAGTATCAGGAATCCGGCAAAAGATCAAATCTCCAACATTGCTGTGGCCAGAAAAAGATCCTACAAGAATGGTACCAATGAAAACTGAAGAGAAATGTTCAACATGACTGAAGTGCAACCCTTCTGCAAATTGCTGCAGATTTCAGTGCTGCACCATCAACAAGTATCAGTGTGTGAACAATTCAACAAAACATCATTAATATGGGCTTTTGGAGCTGAAGGCCTGCTCATGTACCCTTAATGACTGCATGACACCCAGTTTTGTGCCTCACCAGAACCCATCATCACTGACATTGGACTGTTGATGCCTGGAAACATGTTACTTGCTGGGATGAATCACATTTAAAATTGTATCGAGCAGATGGACCTGTACAGATATGAGACAGCCTCATGAATCCATGTACCCTGTGTGTGAGCAGGGGACTGTTCAAGCCAGTGAAAGCTCTGTAATGGTGTGGGCCATGAGCAATTGGAGTGATATGGGACTCCTGATGCGTCTAGATACAACTCTGACATGTGACACGTACGTAAGCATCCTTTCTGATCACCTGCATCCATCCATTCATGTCCATTGTGCATTCCGACGGACTTTGGCAATTCCAGCAGGACCAAGTGATACCTAACACATCCAGAATTGTTATAGAGTGGCTCCAGGAACGCTGGTCTGAGTTTAAACACGTCCTCTGGCCACCAAACTCCCCAGACATGAACATTATTCAGCATATCTGTGATGCTTGGCAGCATACTGTTCAGAAGACATCTCCACCCCCTCATACTCTTACTGATTTATAGATGGCCCTGCAGGATTAATGGCAGACATTAGTCAAGTCCATGCCACGTTGTGTTGCGGCATTTCTGAATGCTCGCGGAGCCCTACACGATATCAGGCAGGGGTACCAGTTTCTTTGCCTCTTCAGTGTATAACCTAATAGAAAGAAGATAAAAAGTCTAAAGACGTCCTGTTTTTGACTTTCATAATCCACTATGGCACATTGATTGCAATCTTAATTGATTTGGGAGATGTGCTTAAATGGAGTGGGGATGGGGGACACTCAGATTATTACTACCTAGTTCAGGTGGTGTGCTTGTGGCATAAGTGTGTGTGAGCTCTTCCAGATCTATTGGGTAAAAGAGTGATAGTAATTTACCAAGAATGTGGTTATTTCTACATTTGTATTTGCAATTAACTAATTGGTAACAGTGTTCACTGATCAGGTTCATGCAAGAAGCAAGATATTCTCATTTTGCATTACGCCATAGATATCTCATTCAATTAGGCTATCACAGCAATGGTCATGAATGGGCTTGTTACACATTGTTAGTTTGTTGTAAATGTACTGATTACGTGAGCCAATTAATTACTATTACTCTTCCACCTAGAAGATTTGAGAGGGGACCACATATCATTGTTTGTGTGTTTTTAGTACAGATATTACACATCTTTAGACAGGAGGTTGCTATCAGATTGTTATTTAGCTAGCACACACTAATTTCCAGGGAGTTTTTGAAAGAAATTGAAAAAAAAATCTTTTGTCTCTTAATAAAGTATTTAGTAATGTATATATTGGCAGAGAAGAATCTATGTTTCAGCTTCAGAAACAGGAACTGCTGCAATATATTTAAAACCATAGTTGAATTTTATACTTACATACTTCTGGAATTTTTATGTGGCTAGAGAGATGTAGAGCTCACCTCAGTGGTTGAATGGCCAGCATAGGTGGCTGCCATGTGAAGAGCCTGGGGTTGAGTCCTGGTAATGCTAAGGATTTTTCCGTGGTGAGAGGACTGGTATAAGTGCGCTCAGCCTCATGGAGCTAGTTGGAGATGGTAGTTCATGGCTGGAGATGCAACCCTCAGTGTTAGTGAAGGCCTGAAGATGGCGCACTGAAACTAATAGCCATATAATAAATAACATTGTAAGGACAGCTATAGGTGTTCCATTTTATTACATAAGGGGTAAGGGCCCTAAAGTCTGCAAAGTCAGCCCAACACCTGGCCGGCAGTGTGCTGACCACGTACCTCTGCATACCACATTGCCATGATGCTGAATGTTGAGGCCAGGACAAGGAAATCTGTATGGAGATGTAGCAAAGCTGATCTCTTTAACGTAAAATTATGTTGTGATGGCTTATCAAATAGTAAGACCAATTCAAGAAGCTTCAATAGAGTCGAATGAGTGTTGAAATGTTTCTTCAGACAATACTTCAAAACGTGACTTGCTAACGTAGCTTTCTTGAATTTAAAATTTTGAAGATAAATGGAATTAGAATTGTTTTGTATGGGAGTTGTTGTTATTTGAAAGAGGAATTGGAATATGTTCCAAAATTTAGATTAATGAAGGTGTGCAAGTACAGAAGGACATTAGGAACTGTTGCAGTAATAGTACATATTAGACATTTAAATGTTTTGCCATCTGTTAACCCTTTGTAAGTTTTTCTATGGTTGTTAGAGAGAAAACTGTATGCTTTGACAGTGAGTTTCAGTAATATATTACTTCTTTTTGTCTTTAAGTTGTGCTTCAGTATTGACTTTATGAACTGCACATTGAAACCTGTACAGTGATAGTCATTGTGAAGAGCATGAGAGAGGACACTTTTGCAGTGTGAAATGGGGTTGTGCTTAAATTAAAAATGATTAATAACTAGTATGTGTAAAACAAGTGAGGGCAGCTACTTGCTTGTAGTGGACTGCTGTATCGAGAACAGAATCTTGTAACGGGAAGTGGTATTTATACTAGCTTTTGAGTTCTTGTTCTTTATCTAGTAACAGTACAGACATTCACATACACAACCACACAGACATCAAACCACACTCCTGCAGTGGTGTGTGTGTGTGTGTGTGTGTGTGTGTGTGTGTGTGTGTGTGTTAGTATACACACTGTCTTGTGTTACGTATTTCTGTGCTCCACAAATCAGTCTGCTATGGATGAGTTTGCTTATTCTATGTTTTGTTTCATCCAGGAATTTCCATTATTTTTAATGTCAAGTTTTTAAATTTCCAATTTAAAATGTTATTTGAGTACTGCCAGAGCTGTGTTCAGATGAAAGCTGAGCTTGAATGACCTTTATGTTGGCAGAATGAATCCCTCAGAGAGTGAAAGTAAAGAAAGCTTTTTTATCCACTACAAACCATGAGACATACCTGTTGAAGTTTCTAAAAATATTTCATAATGTTTCATTTGACCTTAAAGAAGCATCCCACAGTGTGGAAGAGTTCTTAAAGCATACTTCACTACTGATTGTGATTGAAGGTTGAGTATCCATGTGGTATGTGGGTATCAGACTTGTTGTTTTTGGAAAATATACTCACTGATGGTAATCTAATGACTGATTAATTGAGCTCTTATGTCACAGCATCATTGGAAGAAATACAAGATAAGGAAGACAATTTGTGTGTTTAATCAACTTGGAAAGCTGTTTTTATCATCCTACATCTAGATGTAGACAAAAATAAAGAAACTTTCAATTTTTT
The DNA here is from genome assembly GCF_023897955.1 of Schistocerca gregaria. Taxonomy (NCBI): domain Eukaryota; kingdom Metazoa; phylum Arthropoda; class Insecta; order Orthoptera; family Acrididae; genus Schistocerca; species Schistocerca gregaria. The sequence goes on along the minus strand of NC_064922.1, from coordinate 928,504,248 downwards.
TTTTGTCTGCTCCATGCTATATCATGGTTAGTAGCACTGTTACAGATTTGGTACAAAGATTAGGTCTCAGCAGTATTAACAATGGGAAATGAGGTGTCAGATTCATCACCACTTTAACTCCTCTGCCAGGTTTACAAATTATAGAAGAGGTTGATCTGTTGTTGTATCTCTAAACATGATGAATAGACTATTATAAAGTAATAGTATAGGTTTAGTCAAGGGAGATTCTGTTTTTGTCATATCATTGAGCTGACCCAGGGTGTTGGATAAACTTGAAACTGGCTATAATATGCTTGTGATCAAAGGACAGTGTGTGACACCTTCAGCCATAGAACGTTAGTTAGAAAATACTGTACCACAAGAAAGAAACTGTAAATTAAGTGATTCTGCATCACATGGTATAAAAAAGGAGGCAATGCATAAACTGGAAAAATGACTTTTCCCAGAGGAGTGTGCTGTGTGCTGGCACTGTACTTGTACAACGTGGAAGTGGATAACCAACCGGTTAGACACAATATAAGAATTTAGATTGATATAGATGATGCAGGACTTGCTGTCAAAGATGAAACTTATTAAATGAAATTGAAGCAGTAAACAGTACTAGAAGTCAAGCCAAACTGAGGTGGAACTTTATCAAAAGTGAAGAGTATTGTTGATATAAGCAAACTAATAAAATCTCTAGAAAACTGAATTGAAAAAGTAAGTAATTTTAACCTTTGTATTAATTAAGACCATTAAATCTTTAAACAAGTCAATTTTTAAGCAGTTCAAAGTCAAAGAAAAATCAGAAGCCAGTATTTTCTTGCTTTACTTGTAAATCAGAAGGTGGTGAGCATGAAGGTAGGATGTTATATGTTGGATAGTCATTTTCAGAAGTGAAGATTGATGAAATCTGTGGTGTATTATCTATAAATAACGGGATGAAAAATAAAATGTGCACTGAAATTTATACATTAACTAACTTAATTAACTTGTGTAGAAGACTGGATGATGATGATGATGATGATGATGATGTAGGTGATGTAGAACCTTAAGTGTGTTCTCCAAAAGAGTAATGATAAACATTGAAGAGATAAAAATTGGAGAAGATTCTAACTAAAAAAAGTGGGGGGATCAAAGTGAAGCTTAATTCTGACAACATTTACTTGATCAGTGTAAATTTTCCCTGTCATTTTTTGACACTTAAGTCATTTAGTGATACCAGTGGATACTGACTTAGAAGATGAATCTCGGACTTAAGGAGACAGGATTTGTGACCAATTGCAAATACTTGTTTCTTCCAAAAAAAATTAACACCTTGGCAAGATTTTGTATTCAACTTGATAAAGGGCTTATGGGGGGGGGGGTAGTCATAAAGTTGTAATTAGCTTATATCATCCCCCCTCCCCCTCCGTGCACACGCACATGTGCGCAAGTCACTCACTCACTCACTCACTCACTTTCAAAACCCATGAGACTTGACGGAGGTATTGGTTCATATTTAGAAATTCATTTTTCAGTGTAGCATATTTATCCTAAAGGTGAATGATTCGGTGGAGACCTCGGTTGTAGAAGGCTGCATTTTGGCCTCTCAAAAAAGGAGATGTTCCACCTTGAAAATAACCATTGTTCCTATGGAAATTCCCCCCCTCCCCCGCCCATGAACCATGGACCTTGCTGATGGTTCGGAGGCTTGCGTGCCTCCGCGATACAGATAGCCGTACCACAATGGAGGAATATCTGTTGAGAGACAAGACAAATGCGTGTTTCCTGAAAGGAAGCAGTCTGGATGAGTGACTGATCTGGCCTTGTAACACTAACCAAAACGGTGTTGCTGTGCTGTCACTGCAAATGGCTGAAAGCAAGGGGAAACTACAGCCATAACTTTTCCCGAGGGCATGCAGCTTTACAGTATGGTTAAATGATGATGGCGTCCTCTTAGGTAAAATTTTCCGGAGGTAGCATAGTTCCCCATTTGGATCTCCAGGCGGGGATTACTCAGGAGGACATCGTTATCAGCAGAAACCAAACTGGCATTTTATGGATTGGAGTGTGAAATGCTAGATCCCTTAATGGAGTAAGTAGGTTAAAAATTTAAAAAGGAAATTGATAGGTTAAAGTTTGATATAGTGGAAATTAGTGAAGTTCAGTGGCAGGAGGAACAAGACTTCTGGTCAAAATACAAAATCAAATAGGGGTAATGCAGGACTATGTTTAATAATGAATAAAAATAATAGGAGTGTGGGTAAGCTACTATGAGCAGCATAGTGAATGCATTATTGTAGCCAAGATAGGCACGAAGCCCACACCTACCTCAGTAGTACAAGTTTATATGCCAACTAGTTCCACATATGACGAAGAGATGTATGATGAGATGAAAGAAATTATTCAGATAGTGAAGGGAGATGAAAATTTAAGTCACGGGGGACTGGAATTTGATAGTAAGAAAAGGAAGAGAAAGAAAGTAGTAGGTGAATATGGGGTAGGTGTAAGGAATGAAAGAGGAAGCAGCCTGGTAGAATTTTGCGCAGAGAATAACTTACTCACAGCTAACACTTGGTTCAAGAATCATGAAAGAAGGTTGTATACATGGAAGAGACCTGGAGATACTGGAAGGTTTCAGATAGATTATATAATGATAAGACATAGATTTAGGAACCCGAAGACATTTCCAAGGGCAGATGTGGACTCTGACCACAATCTATTGGTTATGAACTGTAGATTAAAACTGCAAAAAGGTGGGAATTTAGGGAGATGGGACTTGGATAAACTGACAAAACCAGAGGTTGTACACAGTAAGGGAGCAATTGACAGGAATGGGGGAAAGAAATACAGTAGAAGAAGAATGGTAGCTCTGAGGGATGAAGTAGTGAAGGCAGCAGAGGATCAAGTAGGTAAAAAGATGAAGGCTAGTAGAAATCCTTGGGAACAGTAGGAATATTAAATTTATTTGATGAAAGGAGAAAATATAAAAATGCAGTAAATGAAGCAGGCAAAAAGGAATAAATGTCTCAATAATGAGATCGACAGGAAGTGTAAAATGGCTAACAGGGATGGATAGAGGACAAATGTAAGGATGTAGAGGCATATATCACTATGGGTGAGATAGATACTGCCTACAGGAAAACCTATGAGGGTGTATTATTGTTGTACACTTTCAGCAGCTCAGCATTGATTATTGAAGCTTTGTTCCAGTTCAGATGCAGGAAACAAAGTAACACTTTGTCAGTGCACTGCACTATTTTGTTTTATGTCACTGGTGGTGGATGTAGTATTATGACTGGAAGATTTCTGTGTGTACCACGGAAAAAAGAAAAAGGTGCTACAGGAACATTTCATTTAGTAAGCATTAGAGAATTGTCGATGTGTTCCTCAAACACCAATGAAAGGGACTGCAAGAGAAGGTTTGTGTATCAGGGAGGAATTTTCTTTTTATGTTCTGAAAGTGAACATTGCAAGAAGAGTGAGGTAACATAATGCATGTCTCAAAATGATTCACAGGACAACTGGAGAAATTAGAGCTCATACGTAGTCCTATAAGCAGTCATTCTTTCCTTGCAGTGTTCGTTGTTGGAACAGGAAAGGGAGTAAAGGATAGAGGTTTCCAAAGTTCCCTCCTCCATACACTGTAAGATGGCTTGCGGAATGTGTATGTATCTTCTTGGGATGTATACCGTAAAACAGTTATGCACAAGTTTAAGTGGTTGTGACCTTGCAGAATAAAATGCCTGCTTCACCTAAAAATTAATGAATTCTTTGACTGATAGTGTTTTCTTCAGTCTATGTCTGTGGTTCCCAATCCTGTTTGCTTTCTTGCTTTTGCTATCATTACTATTATAATGGAAATTAGTAGTCTTAAGGCTTTTGTTATAATGTAAACTTGTCCACAATCATTCACAAGCTGTAAATATGCCATAATGGTGGCTATTACTAGTGAATTTTATCAAAATGTTTGCTTATAGTATTTGCTACTTCCCAAAAATACTGACTGCTATAATTGGAAGCACAGTTAAAAAATTGTAAAGGATAAAAATAGCCAGCGATGTTTTTGGTGAATTGAATGAAGTCTTCGAAACATACCTTACAATGTTGTCGGTATTACTAATTTTTTCTTATATCAGCGAGGCATGGACTTCAAATAAACTTGAAAACCATTCAAAAATGTATATGGATCAGCAGGCAATGGTGAGATGTGTGCTGTTAGTTACTAGAAGAAGAAAAAAAAATAGGGGACAGATTTGAATTTAACACTTAATTATGACTGTAATGAAAACGAAAGGGAGGTGAGCAAGACAATTAGTCAGGTGTTGAGCTGAGGAAGTTCCTTGCTGAATTCCAAGATATAAGAAATGACTGGGACAACAACACTATGGAAGAAGGTGTATAGATCACAGTTAAAAAAACAAGGACACCATGGGTGCATATCAGTGAAGTTTGGAAAAGTCTAGTAGAGTCAGTTACGTAGCAGTGGAGGTCACGTGTATGTTTATTGGCAGGTCTAATAAATATTTGTCATTACAGAAAGACTGGATTTTAAAAATAATTTAAAGTGATGACTAAACCACGATGTAGCTATTTTTCTCTTTACCCTTCAGAAACTTTCATTTGACCCACAATGAGTAATTAGTCCCAGGTTGGTAGCCACTACTCTAAGTGATTTTTGCACTGTCATTCTTGTGTTCTGTGGTTTCTGAACTGGCCATTGTTTCACTGACTGCTGTGAGGACAGTTGTTTGTGATATTCACTGAGAATGTCCAACAGTTGATTTGTACAGCACGCTTTATTGATCGTTGATCCTTATTGGCAAAATTCTTAGCCATACCACAGTGACAATTAGGTCTGGATACTCACGTTACATTAACATCGCTGAAATGGATAAGAGTATGTTGAATTCTGTTGATATCTGTAAGAGAGTTTATGAACTTTGAACTGGTGCAGTCATGGCTCACTTGAAATCAACTGGACCCCAGTAATCCTGTTGAAATTCTCCTGTTCTCTTGACCACTGCAGATAGAAAACTTACGACATCTCTGTTAACACCATGACCAATTGGCATCACCATTTTTTCTTTGTGCTGTGTCCTTCCTAATTCAGCTGGGCATGATGGCCTAAATATTAATGTTTTAAAATCCTGTAGCCAAAATGTCTCTGTACTTCTGTCTGTAGCAGTCAACAATATAATAGAATCAGGCACCTTTCCAGACAGACTAAAAATAGCACAGGTAACACCCATTTTTAAGAAAGGTGACAACAACAAAATAGAAAACTACAGACCATTCTCAATCCTTCCTGTCTTTTCCAAAATAGTTGAGAAAGTTATATACAACAGGATTATAAATTTTCTTAACAAACACAACCTGATGTTTGAAAATCAAAATGGATTCCTAAAAGGTAAATCAACTAGCTCTGCAGCTGCTCAAGTAATTGAAGAGGTGTTAGGGGGTATCGAAAGCAAGGAACATGTGGCAGGTGTATAACTAGACCTGGAAAAAGCCTTTGATTGTGTGAATGTTGACATCCTATTAGACAAGCTATGGAACATGGGCATTAGAGGTGCTGCTTATGACCTAGTAAAGTGTTATATGAGCAATAGAAAACAGTTTGTTCTGCTTAAAATGGAAAGTGGTGTCTACAAATCAGATATCCCTTGCTTAAAATATGGCGTGCCCCAGGGCACAGTGTTGGGCACTCTTCTGTTCTTGATCTATGTAAATGATATTAAATACTGTCCTATAAATTCCAAAATTGTTCTGTATGCCAATGACACGTCCATTGTGTGTAAAAAGCAATCATGTAATGAACTAGAAGCTGAGTGTAATAATGTGACAAAAGAAATTGATCAGTTTTTTAATGAAAGCCACTAAATGTAAGCACCAGTAAAGCATGTTTGATGGAGTTTAACAAAAGTAGTTTGAATAATTAAATTAAATTATACACTGGCAACGAGTTGGTAAAGAAAGAGTCTAGTGTAAAATTCCTTGGCATAACAATCCAAAACAACCTGAAATGGGACACACATATTGACTCCCTAGCAACTAAGTTGTCAAAGAATATATTTGCAATCAGTACTATTAGTAAGTTCTGTAAAGCACTGTAGTCCTAAAGACTTCATACCATGCTCTTTTCTCCTCTCAAACAACTTGAAGTACAGTATTAATTTTTTTTTTTTTTGGGGGGGGGGGGGGGGGGCAACAACCAAAGGTAATCTAGATAAGCTACTCATTCTTCAAAAAATGGGTGAGAGAATAAACTGTGGAGCAAACTATAGGGAATCTTGTAACAACTTGTTCCCAAAAACAGAGGTGTTAACTGTTATAAACACATACATTCTAAAAGTCGTATTGCTTGTGAAAAGATTGCACCCAAACACTTATTCAGATTTCCACCAGTACAATACTAGAAATAAAGAAAGACTGTACATTGACAGCCACAGAACAGCACTTTACAAGAAGGGGCCTCAGTACGCAGGTATAAAATTAGCTAATGCACTGCCTAGTGCAGTCATGGCTCTTCTTACAATTAAACTGAAACATCAGCTTAAGAAATTTTTAGGAAAACACCCTTCCTACATATTAGAAGAGTACCATACTTATATGAAGAACAACAAATTCTTTGTGAAATTATGTGAATAGAAATCAGTAAACATCTTATTGTAATTTTGTTGTAAATTAATGACATATTCAGAAGAATGTGTCTTGTGTATCGTACAAATAACTTTAATCATTACTGTTTCCTTGTACATGTGCAGTGTACCATTCGTTGTTGAATAAACCTATTATTATTATTATTATTATTATTATTATTATTATTATTATTATTATTATTATTATTATTATTACTACTACTGACTGACTTGATGTTTTGTTGCTGATGCACTAGATGCTGACAATAGGTTGAAAATAACCTGCCCTCACAAGTAGTAGCAGTAGCAGCAGCAGTAGTGTATTTGTCCAAGAAGTATATGTCACATCAGAAACACAATCATTTCCAAATCCGAAGGCAGGATCATCATTGAAATACAGCACTTAAGAACTGAAAGCACCAACACACAGGCAGAACAGAACTGACCTACTGGATGGAGATGTCAAATATTACAGATCATATTTATAAACGACGAATATTCCAGAATATACAAACATAAAATATTTCAAGAATATCCTAGGACCGATAAATATTAAACGACAAATAACTACTAGTGATCAGGTTTGAATTGGCAATGTATCAGTGCCAAGCAGTGATTATAACATTTATGCTACTCTGCATGCACCATTGCTTGTGGTATTGTTCCCTCTCTTGGAGAAACAGTGACATGCTGAAATTCTCATTGTAGCCAACTACAGCTCCCTGGATTTAGGTCTCGTCAGTAGTTTTCTGTATGGTGGCTGTTCATATTGTTCCATCTTCTTCAGTATGACAAGCATTGAAGGTATCTCCTCATGCCGAAGCTTTCCAATTATTGAGTGTGTCTTCAGTTTCTTTGAACCTCCCATCATCGATCTGTGTCTCTGGACTGGAGCAGGACTTCTGCGGAGGACATAGACAACATCTGTGTGTTTGACTTTCTGATGAAGGGTCATAATTCTCAACGTCATATGCAATGAAGGATATAAAATGGTCCAAAGTAGTGCTGCAGTAAGTTTTCGTGTAGTCGTACTCTTCTTAAGGGCATACAAATTTATACAAAGTCTCCTGGACTGTATCTCACTGGTCAGTGCTTTGCTTTGTAGCAGTCTTAGTCCTTCTACTGGGCATCCAGAGTGTGGTCTGTGTGCAAGGTGTCTTGCGTGTTTGGTCCTGGTGATGAAGTCTGTAACATAATCAGCACAAGTATCGTCTGGTTGAAGTGGGAACAGTGTATTGGAGTGTAACAGCCAAGTCTGTAACTGGACTGAGCCAGAGTGAGCTGTCACCGTATGGATGTGCTATGCAGGGCCACAAGCTGCGATGCCAAAGTTTTAAGTGACCCTGCCACTGAATATGGAGACGCTCGATCACCATTACTCCTTGATAATGTTCTGTGGTCGCACTTCTTGCACATACATTAAAGCACAGCCCTCACAGTGGGAAGTTATTTTCTTACATAGTACATAAACAAAGTTTTTACATGCACATCTTTTGTCAGCTTGAGAGGAAGAAGTGTAACATTTTGTTCTGAATGATCAACATGTCACACTGCAGTATCCATTGTCATTTCGGTTTCACAACTGTGGAACAGAAAATGTGAAGCTTGTCATGTCTTGCTTTGCTATCTTTTAAGCAAATGTTACAATGGGCAATATTGTATCCGAATCCCCCTGTTCAATATCAGCATACGTTGAGAGCATATGTACCAGAATCTTCTTAAGGTGTTCTGTGAGGCTATTCATCTACAACTGGTAGGCAGTTGTCATCCTGTCTGTGATGTCACAGTGTGAAATTATGTCTGCTACTAGTCTCACCTGGAAAGCTTTTCCATTATCAGAGATCATTGCATGAGATGTTTTGTGCTTCAAGATGATATCTTATGCAAAAAAACTTTGAAATTTCTGTAGCTTTGGCAGTTAACACAGCTTCAATGCCAGCATCGCAGGTGGGGTAGTCAGTGGAGACTATTATTCACTGGTTTCCATTTATCAGCTGTGCAAACCTCTCCAAGAGGTCTATTTCAGTTCAGTGTAAAGGTGCTGGTGCAGGCAGGATTGGTACTAGATACCCCGGAGGTAATTGCAGCATGTGCTTCTGTTGTTGGCATTTCTTACGGTGACCACATAGTGTCTTAATGGATCATTAGAGAACTTGAATCTGATTGGGTCTAGAGTTTTCACAAATCCCAGGTGACCAAATGGTGGAATGTTGTGGAAAACCTTCAAGATAGATGGGATGGGATGACAAGCAATGACTTTTGCCCCATTGGATCATAGTTCCTCTTATACATTGCTCTGTTAATTAACTGGAGTTCTCCTTTGGTCAATTCCTCATTCTTCAAGGATTCTATGGTTTCCCTCTTTTCAGTACAATGTCATGTAATATAGCAATAATTGAGATTTCATACACATTGCTATGTTCTGCAAAAGGCTAAAAGGATCTGGTCGTAAATTAAACTGAAATAAACACATCTCTCAGGCATTGTTTGTGTACATAAGGTGGGTATGCCAAGTGCCTGTTTGTTTACATAAGGAGAACAACGGACCCACTAAGATAGTATGCCCGTAAATATAATATACTTGCTGCTTTGCAAAGACTGTAAAATTTAAACAGGTTTGTGTACACAGGTGTGATTTGAACTTACATAGCTGGTAACATAATTTTCTGGAAAATATATTTAGCTTCCACACATATAAATGGCTGAATGAGTATTTAATAAATGCTAGATTCAAATCATTTGTAATTAATGGGCATTATTATCACACCTTTTCAGTAAAATGAATGCAATCAGTCACTAAAATTTGGCAATGTTCCTTTCTTCTTCACATATCCCTAAGAGAACTGTTATACTCAACTTCGTTCCTCCAACGATACATTAGCTTAATTAGTTAACTGTGTCCGGTTGAACATAGTCCACAGCAATATAATAATCAATTTTAAATTATGGGAAGACTGGTTTCGCTTACGAGAATGAGTGGACAGTTCAGTCAACTGAAACACTACAGTTGGTTCCAGTTGAAAAAAAATGAATACATAGAAAAACTACAGACTGGTTACACTTGAAAAGAAAGAATGAGTAATTCAGTCAATAAGTGAAATGACAGCAGACTTAATCGACTGTTTTCATTCGATTGTCACCATCCCTACACTTGACGTCAGCTGCTACATAAAAGCTCCTCTAGACTTTTCCATGCATTGTGGTCTTCAATGGTACATACCCATACCATGGCCTATTTTTTAATGTTACCCACCCAATTTCCATAGGTCATTGTGTTGATCAGTTCTTGTCTTTTGGAATCCACTAAAGAACTTCTATGGTCCATCCACCACTCATTTGCCTTTTCTATATACCTGCCACCTCCACTTTATTTTCATTAGGATCACAGTTACATCTTCCACTTCAGTCTTCTGGCCCATGTGTTTGTAACCCTGTTTCTCCTTGTAGTGAACAGTAATCTCCCAATTTTTTGTGAAGTAACCCTACATTTTTGTATGTTACTTCTGCTGTAAAGCTCATTATCTCATTGTAATAAGTCAAAGCCAGCATTTTGTGTTTATTGTAAACTTTCCTTTACAGACACGTCAGATGCTAAATTTTGAAAAATCCTATTTAGTTAAATACATGGATTTTAGCTCATTTCTATTGCCCTGTTTATGTTTACTTAATCTCCTGCTCTCTTGCTGTCCCACCCATGCAGTCATCTCCCCTCGATGGCCTTAATACGAATACTTCATTGTCAATTTTCTTGAGGCATGCTGTAAGGGGGAGGGGTCTGCAGCAAAGGGACAATAAAGAAAAAAAAACTAATACACTAATTTTCCTTTCATTATGTATGTTATACATGAAAATTTTGGGAACATAAATTTTATAATTCAATGCTTTGTATTGAAACTGTGTCCAATCACTTTATACTGCTTTTTTAAATTCACTGTTATTCCTTCTTTAACTGACTTTTAAGCATCAACAAGCTTGTTTCCAGGTTGTGAATATGTACATGCTCTTTATGTTTTATGCCAGGTGCAAAGACCTACTGTCTTAACATGAACCTACTGTAGCTCAAAAGCTGGCTAATAGAATAACTAAAAAAATATAAAGTCACTGGTCACAGTACCAGTACAAAGCATTCAATATTCTACCCATGGTCAGAGGTTCAGTACCCATAATGGATGAGATTAATCTAATAATCAAAACAACTCAAAATAATAAGATGAGAAACATGATTCTGTTCAGTAGATTTGTTCCAATGTTTGTTTGATACTGGAGATAAATCACAAACACAGATCATACTGAAAATAATGTTGTTTAGGAAGTGGTGCCAGATGTGAAGAAGAAAATCAGTCAAGGTGTGAAGAAAGGAAAGGTGCCTAGAGATCATTGTGTTTAGTGAAGATAGAAGGCAAAGTAATTCAAAAGGAACTTATAAATTTACTTATAGGTTGTCTACAATTTAAAAAGAAGTTTCCCCCAAACTAGAATAATGGTGTAATTTGCCCAAAAATGAACAAGATGGACATGACAACTTCCTCTCAATAATGTACAAGATAATACTTAACATTAAACTGGCCATCTAGAATAATCATTGGTCAGGCAAAGGAATAAACTGGCTTTAGAAGTGGGTACAACACAAAGGAACATTTACAAGTCACAATAGGTATCGTAGAATGGAAAGAAACAGGTGCGGCTGGGGTTTGTAGATTCTGACACAGCATACTAACTGATAGTACTTGAGAAAATAGAATCAGCTCAAATTTTTTTGTGGTTTTCACTATGGGACTGATTTGACACACCTCTATGCTATCCCATGCAATCATCTTCTTCTTGGCATTGCATACCGTAGTGAAGTCCTGGTCCCTCTTCTACCATTTTTATCCCCAAGCACTTTCGTCTGGAATCCAATTGATGATTCCATGGTGCTTCAGGACAGATTCTTCATAGAGTTTACATCTACTTGTACCTGTTCTCTCCACAAACCACCATACAATGCATAACAGAATGTACCCAGTACCATTGCAGTCATTCCCTTTCCTGTTGTACGAAGGTTGGAACTGAAATAGTGGCAACTATACAAAAGAGTTACATGTTTGCTTCTGTTACTGTCCTTCTAAGTAGTCATCAGCATTGTGTAGAACCCGTTGCCAGTGATGTGGAAGGCTTAGTATACCGTTAGCAGACCCTGTTCTGTTGATGGTGTGAATGGAGCAGTCGACTGCATGTCGAATCTCTGGAACAGTTCTGAAGTGAATGCCACGAAGTGGTTCCTTCATCTTCGGAATCAAGTCAGTCACAAGGACTTAAGTCTAGGGAGTATGGTGGATAGTACAGTACTCCCCAGTTCCATTGACCGAACAGAGCAGCCAGAGCTTGCGCTGTATGCACCCGTGCATTGTCGTGCAAAATGATGGATGGGTTGCGCAGAAAGTGTCGCCGCTTCTTTCGCAAAGCTGGTCGCAGGTGATGCTCCAAAAATGAACAGTAATACTATGCGTTGACGGTCTGCCGTGGAGGAATGTAATGTGATAGGATAACACCATCGCAGTTGTACACGAGAATCACTGTAACTTTAGACCGCCCCATTCGCAACATCAACAGAACAGGCTCTACTAACGATATACTACACCTTTCACATCACTGGCAACAGGTTCTACACAACACTGGTGACTGCTTTGAAAGACAGTAACAGGTTCAAACATGTAACTCTTTTGTATCAATTGTGAATAAATAGTTGCCACTATTTAAGTTCCAACCCTTGTACACACAAATGGAGGGAGAAAAAAATGACAGACTGTATACTTCTGCACAAGCTCTGACTACTCTTACCTTGTCTTTGCGGTCCTAATGTGAAATGTATATTGGTGGCAGCAGGCTCACTGTGCGATCTTTTGCAAGTCCAAGTTCTCTAAACTTTCTCAATAGAGTTTTTTGCAGATAACACCTTCTTCCCTCCAGGGATTCCCATTTGAGTTCATAGAGCATTCTCAATGTATCAAAAGTAGCTGATGCTGGGCAATCTGTGTTCAACAGAAACAAAAGTAACATCAACTTGTGACATCGCAAGTTATTACGGGAGAACAATTATTGCAGAAAGATACCTAGATGTGGAGCCCGGTGAACGTACAGGAGCCTGCAAACTGGTGTCTTAGCCATGACTCGTAGCACATCTGTTGCTACTAGCCAGTGTGAGAACGGGCTTCTGTGTCACTTAAAATGACCATATGTTCATACCCCCTACGAATCTTAACTAGAACATATTTATTATTAACCAATTATTTTCAAACTTGGTATACTATTTTTTGTTATTCAGAAGAAGATCTCCAAATTTAAGCTGTAATATAATAGTTTCAGAGATTCAGAAAATAACCTAAAACCCACCAAACCAACACTCAAGGTGAAAAATTCAGCTAGGAAATATTACAGTTTGTCTTATGTTACCATTTGAAATCATTCACAGAGTTCTCAATATATCAAATCAATTAGTTTGGATTTTTATTTCCAACTTGTAGTGTGGACCCCACTCCTAACATCCCACAAATAATTCTGTGTGACATGCGAAGAATCTACTCTACAAGCACTCAGAGGGAGCATGGTCATAACTTTATTTGTCAACCGATAATTTGGAGCTTCAAAGACATAATTTTTTAAATTGTAGCCAACAGTGGAGTTGGTGTTGCATTAGTCTGGGTGGCTGAGTGGTCAGACTCAGGCCAACGAGTCTCAGGAAGAAATGGTTGTCAAAACTAACACATTATTTCCAACTTATACCTTGGTTCTTTGGTGTAGTGGAGATGCATTCATGCCCCTGCATCATAGGAGAGGGCCAGTAGTTGGTCAGCTGGTAGCTAGAATCCACCTAGCTGGCTGCAACAAGTGCTGGAGCCTTGCTTTTCTAACGTCTGAATTCGGTACTGGGCCCACCGCTGTTTTGTGATCTACAGCACCAACATCAGTGGCACATACGGGAATCTTACAGAGATAGCCCATCTTTGATGGATGACCACCCAACCAGCGGTCAAACAAATCGGCAAGAGATGGGCCCACTGCACTGTTGGAAGGACACTGCTGTGGTATCACACCATTGTCCGGGGTGTCTCCAGACATGTCTTTACCCTGGAATCTCATTGACTGGAGTAGAATTGTCTTCAGTGATGAGTCCTACTTAAAACTGTCTGGAAACACCCCGAATGCCAATCTGACTGTCGACCGTCATTGTAGCTGGACGACCAGGTGTGAAGGTCTGTGGACAAATTGCGTTTCGTAGTAGGATGCCTTTGGTTATTTGTGGCTCCTTTTCAGCACAGCAGTACGTCAATGATATTCTAAATCCAGTTTTTGTTGTCCTTGAAGGCAAGTCATCCTGGGCTTACACTTTAGCAAGGTAATACACACCCACACGGGACAAAAAGTTTCTTCTGCTTGTCTTTGAGTGTGCCAAATCCTACCATGCCCAGCAAAGTCACTCGATCTCTGCCAAATTAAGAGTGTTTGGAGCTTTATGGTCAGAGTCTCCAACCAGCTAGGGATTTTTACTATCTGACGGGCCAACTGGACGAAATTGGCATGGTATTCCTCAGGACATCCAACAAACCTATAAGTCAGAGCCTGCTTGAATAAGGGCCACATGTGAAGAGATGAGCAATGCATCATTGACTTTCTCAGTTCAGGAAGCTCTTTCAGTCGAATAAATCACCCAGTTTTCTGAAATAATCATGTTTCCAGAATTAGATGTATACCACATCTACCACATTTTCATCTAATTCGGATAATTCCTTTGTAGTGCCTCGTTTAGTTTATTTTATTTTTTGTCATAGAGTGTACTTTCAATGAAGTCCTTCACATACAGGGTGTCCATAATCAAAGTGCCAGTTTCAAAATGATATAGAAAGAGAATTTGAGCAGCATGTTATTGACACATGGGGACATGTCGTGGAAAAAATAATAACGAATCTTTTACCAATAGTAAACGTCTTAATGTAAATGGGGTCAGCTACAAATGACTGATGAATCACAATGCGACGGTTATGGTTAGTGTTGCACATTACACCATCCACATTGTTCATTGTGCATGACTGCACAAGTCTGGCAGTCAACAGGTGTGACACTGTTAGATAGGTAACCCGCATCCTCCATGGCTTGGTTGTATCACATCGAAGGGAAAAATCAGTTTTTAGTTGTCCTGATGCCAAAAACCACTTAAAAAGCAAAATGAAATCGGTTTTCAAGTGCCCTGGGGCCAAAAACCATATAAAAAGCATCCGTTTCTAATTGTGAGACTGATGTAAGGCATTTCAATATGCCATCCACCCTTTCCTGTCAAAAGTTGAAATCGAAAAACAGATCGGAATGTCTTGGGTGTCACGTTCAGAATGCGTGTGCAATGCATGGCTTCAGTTCATTTCATAATTGGCGCACTGAACACATCAGATACCCCCACAGCCAGAACTCAAAAGGATTAAGAGCGGGTTATCTGTATGGCCGGGCTGTAAAGAATTGACGACTGATAATCCTAGAATTTGCGAAATGCCTTTGCAGCAGCCGCTTCACCGGTTGTGCACTGTGCGGAGGACCGTCATCTTGCATAAAAATGACCTTACCCACAAGGCCATGCAGTTGAAGGAATGGAATGATATTGGTGCGCAAAGACTCTCATAGCATTTACCAGTGATGGTACAGGTAACAGGATGTGCAGGAGTCATCTCCTCGAAAAAAAAAAAAATAATTATACGAACCTACGATAAATGATGGAACCAACCTCCACCAGATAGTTCACCTGTGCAGAATGATATGGTACCAATTGATGCGCATGCGGATTTTCCGCCGAGGGTATTCTGCAAATTGACATGTCCTTGAAAATGGAAATAGTGTTCGCCTGTCCACAGAATGGTCCATGACCAGTCACTTCGCGCTTCCATTTGAGCAAGATGTTCCTGAATGAATGTTTGTCTTGGTGGTAGTTCAGCATGAAGCTGCTTCTGAACATGGGTGATTTTTTATGGATACCAGTGCAGTATGTTTCGTAGGATTTTATGCATCGTGCTTGTAGGTATGTTCAATGTTTGGCAATTCCCTGTGCACACCACAGTTCGACCTCTCCTGCAATACTGTGACCACATCTTCAGTAGACATCGGATCAAATTCTCTCGTCCCTCTGTCGCGTTGCACTTCAATAGACCGTATCTTATAGAATTCTGTAATCATTTTCTTCAGACTCTGAGCAAACTTCGAGACCAATGCCTTTTTTTATACCTTTGAGTGTCCGGAACTTCTGGAGACACAATGGTGCACAGTCACGTTCTCGTTAAAGAGCTGTGCCAGCAGCGCGCGAGTCTTCATGGACACGTTCATGTTGGGCGTCTAAGAGGCAAACTGAGGAACAGCTTTTGTGCCACGCGGTTGTTGGTGTGCATATTCTGACGCTCACAGCGCTATCTATTGGTCAAATCTTCGTTTTATTTATTTGCTTATTTATTTTTCCCATGACGTTTTCCCCTGCATCAATAACTTGCTGCTCAGTTTTTAAGTCATTCTGAGCAGTGCTTCTGTTTCTATAGTGTTTTGAAACTGGAACTTTAATTTATGGGCACTCTTCACGAGTAGATCTGTAATGTGAGGCCCGAGTCCGCTGGCGTAGACGCATTTTTCATCTGACGCCACAGCACTCCTTCCCCAGATAGCATGTTTTTCAGATCTCAAGTGATCAGATTGTTTTTTTTTTATGGCGCTAGGTCAAGGGTGATATTTACATGTAAAACTCATCTTCTGTAGTGCGGACACTATTACTGTTCCACAAGCGACAGCTCATAGTCACTACCAAGCATCTTGCGAAGACAGCAAAAGAAACTCGTCACATCAGCAACAGAATACCCATATTGCAGTTAGTCAGAATATTAAAATAGCTCTTTATTTTTGGTAATTTATATGATGAAACGTCCTGGCAGTTGAAAACTGTGTGCCGGATCGAGACTCGAAATCGAGACCTTGGACTTTCGTGGGGAAGTGCTCTATCGAGTGAGCTACCCAAGCACGACTCATGACAGCTACATCTACATCTACATCCGTACTCCGCAAGCCACCTGACGGTGTGTGGCGGAGGGTACCCTGAATACCTCTATCGGTTCTCCCTTCTATTCCAGTCTCGTATTGTACGTGGAAAAAAGGATTGTCGGTATGCTTCTGTGTGGGCTCTAATCTCTCTGATTTTATCCTCATGGTCTCTTCGCGAGATATACGTAGGAGGAAGCAATATACTGCTTGACTCTTCGGTGAAGGTATGTTCTCGAAACTTCAACAAAAGCCCGTACCGAGCTACTGAGCGTCTCTCCTGCAGAGTCTTCCACTGGAGTTTATCTATCATCTCCGTAACGCTTTCGCAATTACTAAATTATCCTGTAACGAAGCGCGCTGCTCTCCGTTGGATCTTCTCTATCTCTTCTATCAACCCTACCTGGTGCGGATCCCACACTGCTGAGCAGTATTCAAGCATTGGGCGAACAAGCGTACTGTAACCTACTTCCGTTGTTGTCGGATTGCATTTTCTTAGGATTCTTCCAATGAATCTCAGTCTGGCATCTGCTTTACCGACGATCAACTTTATATGATCATTCCATTTTAAATCACTCCTAATGCGTACTCCCAGATAATTTATGGAATTAACTGCTTCCAGTTGCTGACCTGCTATTTTGTAGCTAAATGATAAGGCTATGTATTCGCATCACATTACACTTCGCTACATTGAGATTCAATTGCCATTCCGTGCACCATGCGTCAATTCGCTGCAGATCCTCCTGCATTTCAGTACAATTTTCCATTGTTGCAACCTCTCGATACACCACAGCATCATCTGCAAAAAGCCTCAGTGAACTTCCGATGTCATCCACCAGGTCATTTATGTATATTGTGAATAGCAACGGTCCTATGACACTCCCCTGCGGCACACCTGAAATCACTCTTACTTCGGAAGACTTCTCTCCATTGAGAATGACGTGCTGCGTTCTGTTATCTAGGAACTCCTCAATCCAATCACACAATTGATCTGATAGTCCGTATGCTCTTACTTTGTTCATTAAACGACTGTGGGAAACTGAATGGAACGCCTTGCGGAAGTCAAGAATCACGGCATCTACCTGTGAACGCATGTCTATGGCCCTCTGAGTCTCGTGGACGAATAGCGCGAGATGGGTTTCACACGACCGTCTTTTTCGAAACGCATGCTGATTCCTACAGAGTAGATTTCTAGTTTCCAGAAAAGTCATTATACTCGAACATAATACGTGTTCCAAAATTCTACAACTGTTCGACGTTAGAGATATAGGTCTATAGTTCTGCACATCTGTTCGACGTCCCTTCTTGAGAACGGGGATGACCTGTGCCCTTTTCCAATCCTTTGGAACGCTTCGCTCTTCTAGAGACCTACGGTACACCGCTGCAAGAAGGGGGGCAAGTTCCTTCGCGTACTCTGTGTAAAATCGAACTGGTATCCCATCAGGACCAGCGGCCTATCCTCTTTTGAGCGATTTTAATTGTTTCTCTATCCCTCTGTCGTCTACTTCGATCTACCATTTTGTCAACTGTGCGACAATCTAGAGAAGGAAGCACAGTACAGTCTTCCTCTGCGAAACAGCTTTGGAAGAAGACATTTAGTATTTCGGCCTTTAGTCTGTCATCCTCTGTTTCAGTACCATTTTGGTCACAGAGTGTCTGGACATTTTGTTTTGATCCACCTACCGCTTTGACATAGGACCAAAATTTCTTAGGATTTTCTGCCAAGTCAGTACATAGAACTTTACTTTCGAATTCATTGAAAGCCTCTCGCATAGCCCTCCTCACACTACATTTCGCTTCGCGTAATTTTTGTTTGTCTGCAAGGCTTTGGCTATGTTTATGTTTGCTGTGAAGTTCCCTTTGCTTCCGCAGCAGTTTTCTAACTCGGTTGTTGTACCACGGTGGCTCTTTCCCATCTCTTGCGATCTTGCTTGGCACATACTCATCTAACGCATATTGTACCATGGTTTTGAACTTTGTCCACTGATCCTCAACACTATCTGCACTTGAGACAAAACTTTTGTGTTGAGCCGTCAGGTACTCTGTAATCTGCTTTTTGTCACTTTTGCTAAACAGAAAAATCTTCCTACCTTTTTTAATATTTCTATTTACGGCTGAAATCATCGACGCAGTAACCGCTTTATGATCGCTGATTCCCTGTTCTGCATTAACTGATTCAAATAGTTCGGGTCTGTTTGTCACCAGAAGGTCTAATATATTATCGCCACGAGTCGGTTTTCTGTTTAACTGCTCAAGGTAGTTTTCAGATAAAGCACTTAAAAATATTTCACTGGATTCTTTGTCCCTGCCACCCTTTATGAACGTTTGAGTCTCCCAGTCTATATCCGGCAAATTAAAATCTCCACCCAGAACTATAACATGGTGGGGAAATCTACTCGAAATATTTTCCAAATTATTCTTCAGGTGCTGAGCCACAACAGCTGCTGAGCCCGGGGGCCTATAGAGACATCCAATTACCATGACCCGTCCTCACAGCTTTAATTCTGCCAGTGCCTCGTCTCCTACCTTTCAAACTCCATAGAAGCTCTTCTGCGAACCTTGTAGAAATATCACTCCTGGTAGCAACGATATCGCAGAGACATGGGTTAGCCACAGTCTGGGGATGTTTCCAGAATTAGATTTTCGTTCTGCAGCGGAGTGTGTGTCGACATGAAACTTCATATCGGCGCACACTCTGCTGCAGAGTGAAAATCTCATTCTGCAATTTCTATCACATTTCATCCATGGTGCATTTTTCTTTACCAAAACTAACCTGTGGAAAATTGAACATTCATATGACTGCTTTTATTTACAACAGCCACTATCAGAAAGCCATACTTCATACGAGCAGAAAAATGCTCCTGTCGGACTGCGAGACAGGCGAATATGTTGCTGTTTAAAAGACTCTGACTCCTCATACTTTCTTCCTCACCAAAACTTTTGGGATTCGAACATACGCGCGCTCTTTTTAACGCAGAACATTCTAAATACTTTTACCAAGTCTTTCTTTGTAGTTAAGCCTTCATACTCAGCATCTGCCTCTCACACCCACTGTCTATATACACTGACGTGACAAAGGTCATGGGATAGGGACATGCACATATAACAGATGGCAACAGTGTCGCGTTCACAAGGTATAAAAGGGCGGTCCACTGGCAGAGCTGCCATTTGTCCTCAGCTGACTCAAGTGAAAAGGTGTCTGACGTGATTACGGCCGTACGGTAGGAATTAACAGACTCTGAACGCGGCATGGTAGATGGAGTTAGATGCATGGGACATTCCATTTCGGAAATCATTGGCGAATTCAGTAGTGGCAAAGCAACAAGTAACCGGACGAATCAATGTTGGTCTTACGATGAACATATCTGTTAGGACAGTGTGGGCATATTTGGCTTCTATGGGCTATAGCAGCAAACGACTGACACGAGTGCCTGTGCTAACAGATTGACAACACCTGCATGGCATCTCCTGCGCTGGTGACCATATTGATGGGACCCTAGACGACTGGAAAACTTTGGCGCGTTCAGATGAATCCCGATTTCAGTTGGTAAGAGATGATGATGGGGTCTGCACTGCACTCGAACACTTTGAAGCCATGGACCCAGTTGTCAACAAGGGACTGTACAAGTTGGTAGTGGATCCATAACGCTGTGGACTATGTTTACATGGAATGGACTGAATCCTCTGGTACAACTGAACCGATCGTTGGCTGGAAATGGTTATGTTCGGCTCTCTGGTGACCACCTGCAGCCATTCATCGACTTTGTGTTTCCAAACAACAACGGAGATTTGATTGACAGTTTGCTATGTCCCCAGGCCGCAACTGTTGGCGATTGGTTTGCAGAAAATTCTGAACAGTTTGAAGGAATTCTTTGGCCATCCAGATCGCCCAACGTGAATCCCGTCGAACACTTATGGGACACAACTGAGAGGTAAGCTCATGCACAAAGTCCCACACCAGCGACACTCCGTGATTCTGGATGGGTACAGAGGCAGCATGACACAATATTTCTGCAGTCGACTTCCGACGACTTCCTGAGTCCATGCCATATCGATTTGCTGCACTAGTCTGGGTAGAAGGAGGTCTGATACGATAATGGGAAGTCTTTCATGATATTTGTCACATCAGTGGATGTCTCTCTCCCAGTTCCACATCATTACGAAGTGTCGTATTCATGATCTATGGAACAAGTATTAATCTAATCTAATCTAATCTAATCTGTCTCCTATTTTAACCATTGATTCCTACTGCCACTGTGACTTTTCTCACTTACTCTGCCTCTTTCTATGTTTATTTCTAACTGCTAGTGTCTCCACCATTCCACTATACATCAGGAGCTTAAAAATTCTGGTGGGACGGGGGATCCGACTTATCAATGATTCTGGATGGCTACTAAGGCAGCATTGCACAATATTTCAGCGGTCGACTTCCGACGACTTCCAGAGTCCATGCCATAACGATTTGCTGCACTAGTCTGGGTAGAAGGAGCTCTGATACGATAATAGGAAGTCTTTCATGATATTTGTCACATCAGTTTATGTCTCTCTCCCATTGTCTTCTATTTCACCCATTGACTCCTACTGCCACTGTGTCTTTTCTCACTTACTCTCTCTCTTTCTATGTTTATTTCTAACTGCTAGTGTCTCCACCATTCCACTATACATCAGGAGCTTAAAAATTCTGGTGGGACGGGGGATCCGACTTTTCCGTGATCCTGGATGGCTACAGAGGCAGCATGGCACAATATTTCAGCGGTAGACTTCCGACGACTTCCAGAGTACATGCCATATCGATTTGCTGAACTAGTCTGGGTAGAAGAAGGTCTGATACGATAATGGGAAGTCTTTCATGATATTTGTCACATCAGTGGATGTCTCTCTCCCATTGTCTCCTATTTCACCCATTGATTCCTACTGCCACTTTGTCTTTTCTCACTTACATTGTCTCTGTCTGTCTTTATTTCTCACTGCTAGTGTCTCCACCATTCTACTATACATCGGCAGCATAAAAATTCTGGTGGGTCGGGGGAACTGACTTTCTCGCGATTCTGGATGGCTGCAGAGGTAGCATGGCACAATATTTCTGCAGTCGACTTCCGATGACTTCCTGAGTCCATGCCATTTCGATTTGCTGCACTAGTCTGGGAAGAATGAGGACTAATACGATAATCGAAAGTCTTTCATGATAATTGTCACGTCTGTGTATGTCTCACTCACATTGTCTCATTTTTTTCTCATTGATTCCTACTGCCACTGCGTCTTTTCTCACTTACACTGTCCCTTTCTGTCTTTATTTCTCACTGCTAGTGTCTCACCATTACACCATACATAAGAAGCTTGAAAATTCTGGTGGGCCGGGGATCCGACTTTCCTGCGATTCTGGATGTCTACAGAGGCAACATGGCATAATATTTCTGCAGTCTACTTCCAACGACTTCCTGAGCCCATGCCATATCGATTTGCTGCACTAGTCTGGGTGAAAGGAAATCTATTACGATAATAGGAAGCCCCTCATGATTTTTGTCACATCAGTGTGTGTCTCTCTCCCACTGTCTCCTACTTCACCCATTGATTCCTACTGCCACTGTGTCTTTTCTCACTTTCACTGTCTCTTTCTGCCTTTATTTCTCACTGCTAGTGTCTCAACCATTCCACTATACATCGGCAGCTTAAAAATTCCGGTGGGACGGGGGATCCGACTTTTCCGCGATTCTGGATGGCTACAGACGTAGCAAGGCACAAAATTTCTGCAGTCGACTTCCGACGACTTCCTGAGTCCATACCAAATCGTTTTCCTGCACTAGTCCGGGTAAAATGAGGTCTGATACGATAATGGGAAGTCTTTCATGATTTTTGTCGCATCAGTGTATGTCTGTCTCCCATTGTCTCATTTTCTCCCATTTATTCCTACTGCCACTGTGTCTTTTCTCACGTACACTGTCTCTTTGTCTCTTTATTTCTCACTTCTAGTGTCGCCACCATTGCACTATACATTGGCAGCTTAAAAATTCTGGTGAGACGGGGGATTAAACTTTTCCGTGATTCTGGATGGCTACAGACGTAGCATGGCACAAAATTTCTGCAGTCGACTTCCGACGACTTCCTGAGTCCATACCAAATCGATTTGCTGCACTTGTCTGGGTAAAAGCAGGTCTGATACGATAATGGGAAGTCTTTCATGATTTTTGTCACATCGGTGTATGTCTATCTCCCATTGTCTCCTTTTTCTCTATTTGATTCCTACTGGCAACGTGTCTTTTCTCACTTACACGGTCTCTTTCTGTCTTTATTTCTCACTGCTAGTGTTTCGACCACTCCACCATACATCAGCAACTTGAAAATTCTGGTGGAAAGGGGCCTCTGTCTTTTCCGCGATTCTGGATGAGTACGGAGGCAGCATGGCAAATATTTCTGCAGTCGACTTCCGACGACTTCCTGAGTCCATGCCATATCGATTTGCTGCACTAGTCTGGGTAGAAGGAGGTCTGATACGATAATGGGAAGTATTTCATGATAATTGTCAAGTCTGTGTATGTCTCTCTCCCATTGTCTCCTATTTCGACCATTGATTCCTACTGCCACTTTGTCTTTTCTCACTTACACTGTCCCTTTCTGTCTTTATTTCTCACTGCTAGTGTCTCCACCATTCCACCTTACATAAGAAGCTTGAAAATTCTGGTGGGCCGGGGATCCGACTTTCCTGCGAATCGGATGTCTACAGAGGCAACATGGAACAATATTTCTGCAGTCTACTTCCAACGATTTCCTGAGTCCATGCCTTTCGATATGCTGCACTAGTCTGGGTAAAAGGAGGTCTGATACGATAATGGGAAGACTCTCATTTTTTTTGTCATATCTCTGTATGTCTCTCTCCCATTGTCTCCTTTTTCTCCCATTGATTCCTACTGCCACTGTGTCTTTTCATACTTACACTGTGTCTTTCTGTCTTTATTTCTCACTGCTAGTGTCTCAACCATTCCACTATACATCGGCAGCTTAAAAATTCCGGTGGGACGGGGGATCCGACTTTTCCGCGATTCTGGATGGCTACAAAGGCAGCATGGCACAATATTTCTGCAATGGACTTATAACGACTTCCTGAGTCCATGCCATATAGATTTGCTGCACTAGTCTGGGAAGAAAGAGGTATGATACGATAATGAGAAGTCTCTCATGATTTTTGTCACATCTGTGTATGTCTCTCTCCCACTGTCTCCTTTTTCTCCCATTGATTCCTACTGCCACTGAGTCTTTTGACGCTTACACTGTCTCTTTTTGTCTTTATTTCTCACTGCTAGTGTCTCCACCATTCCACCATACATCAGCAGCTTGAAAATTCTGGTGGGACGGGGGATCCGACTTTTCCGCGATTCTGGAAATCAACAGAGGCAGCATGGTACAATATTACTGCATTCGACTTCCGATGAGTTCCTGAGTCCATGCCATACCGATTTGCTGCACTAGTGTGGGTAGAAAGAGGTCTGATACGATAATGGGAAGTGTTTCATGATATTTGTCACATCAGTGGATGTCTCTCTCCCATTGTCTCCTATTTCACCCATTGATTCCTACTGCCACTTTGTCTTTTCTCACTTACATTGTCTCTGTCTGTCTTTATTTCTCACTGCTAATGTCTCCACCAATCCACTATACATTGACAGCATAAAAATTTTGGTGGGTCGGAGAATCAGACTTTCTCGCGATTCTGGATGGCTACAGAGGTAGCATGGCACAATATTTCTGATGTCGACTTCCGACGACTTCCTGAGTCCATGCCATATCGATTTGCTGCACTAGTCTGGGTAGAAAGAGGTCTGAGACGATAATGGGAAGTCTCCCATGATATTTGTCACATCAGTGTGTGTCTCTCCCCCATTGTCTCCTTTTTCTCCCGTTGGTTTCTACTGCCACTGTTTCTTTTCTCATTTACACTGTCTCTTTCTGTCTTAATTTCTCACTGCTAGTGTTTCCACCATTCCACTATACATCGACAGTTTAAAAATTCCGATGGGACGTAGGATCCGACTTTTCCGCGATTCTGGATGAGTACGGAGGCAGCATGGCACAATATTTGTGCTATGGACTTCCAACGACTTCCTGAGTCCATGCCATATCGATTTTCTGCGCTAGTCTGGGTAGATGGAGGTCTGATACGATAAAGGGGAGTCTCTCATGATATTTGTCACATCAGTGTATGTATATCTCAAATTGTCTCCTTTTTCTCCCATTGATTCCTACTGCCACTGCGTCTTTTCTTACTTACACTGTCTCTTTCTGTCTTTATTTCTCACTGCTAGTGTCTCGACCACTCCACCATACATCAGCAACTTGAAAATTCTGGTGGAAAGGGGCCTCAACCTTTTCCGCGATTCTGGATGAGTAGAGAGGCAGTATGGCAAAAATTTCTGCAGTCGACTTCCGACGACTTCTTGAGTCAATGCCATATCGATTTGCTGAAGTAGTCTGGGTAGAAGGAGGTCTGATACGATAATGGGAAGTCTTTCATGATATTTGTCACGTCAGTGTGTGTCTCTCTCCCATTGTCTCCTATTTCAACCATGGATTCGTACTGCCACTGTGTCTTTTCTCACTTACACTGTCTATTTCTATGTTTATTTCTAATTGCTAGTGTCTCCACAATTCCACTATACATCAGCAGGTTAAAAATTCTGGTGGGACGGGAGATCTGACTTTTCCGTGATCCTGGATGGCTACAGAGGCAGCATGGCACAATATTTCAGCGGTCGACATACGACGACTTCCAGAGTCCATGCCATATCGATTTGCTGCACTGTCTTTATTTCTTACTGCTAGTGTTCCACCATTCCACCATACATAAGAAGCTTGAAAATTCAGGTGGGCCGGGGATCCGACTTTCCTGCGATTCTGGATGTCTACAGAGGCAACATGGAACAATATTCCTGCATTCGACTTCCGACGACTTCCTGAGTTCATGCCATATTGATTTGCTGCACTAGTCTGGGAAAAACGAGGACTTATACGATAATCGAAAGTCTTTCATGATAATTGTCACGTCTATGTATGTGTCTCTCCCATTGTCTCATTTTTCTCTCATTGATTCCTACCGCCACTATATCTTTTCTCACTTACACTGTCCCTTTCTGCCTTTATTTCTCACTGCTAGTGTCTCCACCATTCCACCATACATAAGAAGTTTGAAAATTCTGGTGGGTCGGGGATCCGACTTTCCTGCGATTCTGGATGTCTACAGAGGCAGCATGGCACAATATTTCAGCCGTCGACTTCCGACGACTTCTTGAGTCCATGCCATATCGATTTGCTGAAGTAGTCTGGGTAGAAGGAGGTCTGATACGATAATGGGAAGTCTTTCATGATATTTGTCACATCAGTGGATGTCTCTCTCCCATTGTCTCCTATTTCACCCATTGATCCTACTGCCACTTTGTCTTTTCTAACTTACACTGCCTCTGTCTGTGTTTTTTTCTCACTGCTAGTGTCTCCACCATTCCACTATACATCGGCACCATAAAAAGTCTGGTGGGACGGGGGATCTGACTTTCTCGCGATTATGGATGCTTACAGAGGCAGCATGGCACAATATTTCTGCAGTCGACTTCCGACGAATTCCTGAGTCCATGCCATTCGATATGCTGCACTAGTCCGGGTAAAAGGAGGTCTGATACGATAATGGGAAGACACTCATTTTTTTTTGTCACATCTGTGTATGTCTCTCTCCCACTGTCTCCTTTTTCTCCCATTGATTCCTACTGCCACTGTGTCTTTTCTCACTTACACTGTCTGTTTCTCTCTTTATTTCTCACTTCTAGTATCTCCACCATTCCACTATAAATTGGCAGCTTAAAAATTCTGGTGAGATGGGGGATCCAACTTTTCCGTGATTCTGGATAGTAACAGACGTAGCAAGGCACAAAATTTGTGCAGTCGACTTCCGACGACTTCCTGAGTCCATACCAAATCGATTTGCTGCACTAGTCTGGGTAAAAGGTGGTCTGATACGATAATGGGAAGTCTCTCATGATTTTTGTCGCACCAGTGTATGTCTATGTTTCATTGTCTCCTTTTTCTCCCATTGATTCCTACTGCCAACGTGTCTTTTCTCACTTACACGGTCTCTTTCTATCTTTATTTCTTACTGCTAGTGTCTGCACTATTCCACCATACATCAGCAGCTTGAAACTTCTGGTGGGACGGGGGATCCGACTTTTCCGCGATTATGGATGGTTACAGAGGCAGCATGGCACAATATCTATGCATTCGACTTCCGACAACTTCCTGAGTCCATGCCATATCGATTTGCTGCACTAGTCTGGGTAGAAGGAGGTCTGATACGTTAATGGGAAGTCTTTCCTGATATTAGTCACATCAGTGTATGTCTTTCTCCCATTGTCTCCTATTTCACCCATTGATCCTACTGCCACTTTGTCTTTTCTAACTTACACTGTCTCTGTCTGTGTTCTTTTTTCTCACTGCTAGTGTCTCCACCATTCCGCTATACAGCGGAAACTAAAAAATTCTGGTGGGACGGATGATCTGACTTTCTCCAGATTCTGGATGGCTACAGAGGCAGCATGGCACAATATTTCTGCAGATGACTTCCGACGAATTCCTGGGTCCATGCCATTCGATATGCTGCACTAGTCCGGGTAAAAGGAGGTCTGATACGATAATGGGAAGACACTCATTTTTTTTGTCACATCTGTGTATGTCTCTCTCCCACTGTCTCCTTTTTCTCCCATTGATTCCTACTGCCACTGTAACTTTTAACACTTACTTTGTCTCTTTCTGTCTTTATTTCTAACTGCTAGTGTCTCCACCATTCCACTATACATCAGGAGCTTAAAAATTATGGTGGGACGGGGGATCCGACTTTTCCGTGATTCTGGATGGCTACAGAGGCAGCATGGCACAATATTTCAGCGGTCGACTTCCGACGACTTCCAGAGTCCATGCCATATCGATTTGCTGCACTAGTCTGGGTAGAAGGAGGTCTGATACGATAATGGGAAGTCTTTCATGATATTTGTCACATCAGTGGATGTCTCTCTCCCATTGTCTCCTATTTCACCCACTGATTCCTACTGCCACTTTGTCTTTTCTCACTTACATATTCTCTATCTGTCTTTATTTCTCACTGCTAGTGTCTCCACCATTCCACTACACATCGGCAGCATAAGAATTCTGTTGGGTCGGGGCATCTGACTTTTTCGCGATTCTCGATGGCTGCAGAGGTAGCATGGCACAATATTTCTGCAGTCGACTTCCGACGACTTCCTGAGTTCATGCCATATCGATTTGCTGCACTAGTCTGGGAAAAATGAAGACTTATACGATAATCGAAAGCCTTTCATGGTAATTGTCACGTCTGTGTATGTCTCTCTCCCATTGTCTCATCTTTCCCTCATTGATTCCTACCGCCACTATATCTTTTCTCAATTACACTGTCAGTTTCTCTCTTTATTTCTCACTTCTAGTATCTCCACCATTCCACAATAAATTGGCAGATTAAAAGTTCTGGTGAGACGGGGGATCCAACTTTTCCGTGACTCTGGATGGCAACAGACGTAGCAAGGCACAAAATTTCTGCAGTCGACTTCCGACGACTTCCTGAGTCCATACCAAATCGATTTGCTGCACTAGTCTGGGTAAAAGGTGGTCTGATACGATAATGGGAAGTCTCTCATGATATTTGTCACATCAGTGTATGTCTATCTCCCATTGTCTCCTTTTTCTCTCATTGGTTCCTACTGCAAACGTGTCTTTTCTCACTTACACGGTCTCTTTCTGTCTTTATTTCTTAATGCTTGTGTCTCCACTTTTCCACCATACATCAGCAGCTTGAAACGTCTGGTGGGGCAGGGGATCCGACTTTTCCGCGATTCTGGATGGCCACAGAGGCAGTATGGCACAATATTTCTGCAGTCGACTTCCTACGATTTCCTGAGTCCATGCTATATCGATTTGCTGCACTAGTCTGGGTAGAAGGAGGCCTGATACGATAATGGGAAGTCTTTCATGATATTTGTCACATCAGTGGATGTCTCTCTCCCATTGTCTCCTATTTCACCCATTGATTCCTACTGCCACTTTGTCTATTCTCACTTACATTGTCTCTGTCTGTCTTTATTTCTCACTGCTAGTGTCTCTACCATTCCACTATACATCGGCAGCTTAAAATATCTGGTGGGTCGGGAGATCTGACTTTCTCGCGATCCTGGATGGCTACAGAGGCAACATGGCACAATATTTCTGCAGTCGACTTCCAACGAGTTGCTGAGTCCATACCATATCGATTTGGTGCACTAGTCTGTGTAAAAGAAGGTGTGATACGATAATGGGAAGTCTCTCATGATTTTTGTCACAGCAGTGAATGTTTACCTCCCATTGTCTTCTTTTCTGTCATTGATTCCTACAGCCACTGTGTCTTTTCAACCTTACACTGTCTCTTTCTGTCTTTATTTCTCAATGTTAGGGTTTCCACCATTCCACCATACATCGGCAGCTTAAAAATTCCGGCTGGACGGGGGATCCCAGTTTTCAGCGTTTCTGGATGGCTACAAAGGCAGCATGGCACAATATTTCTCCAATGAACTTCCTACGACTTCCTGAGTCCATGTCATATCGATTTGTTGCACTAGTCTGGGTAGAAGGGGGTCTGATACCATAATGGGAAGTCTTTCATATTTGTCACATCAGTGGATGTCTCTCTCCCTCTGTCTCCTATTTCACCCATTGATTCCTACTGCCACTCTGTCTTTTCTCACTTACCCTGTCTCTGTCTGTCTTTATTTCTCACTGCTAGTGTCGCCACCATACCACTATACATCGGCAGCATAAAAATTCTGGTTTGACAGGGTATCTGACTTCCTCGCGATCCTGGATGTCTACAGAGGCAGCATGGCACAATATTTCTGCAATCGACTTCCGACGACTTCCTGAGTCCATACCATTCGATATGCTGCACTAGTCTGGGTAAAAGGATGTCTGATACCGTAATGGGAAGACACTCATTTTTTTCACATCTGTGTATGTCACTCTCCCATTGTCTCCTTTTTCTCCCATTGATTCCTACGGCCACTGTGTCTTTTCACACTTAGACTGTCTCTTTCTGTCTTTATTTCTCGCTGCTAGTGTCTCCACCATTCCACCATACGTCAGCAGCTTGAAAATTTAAGTGGGACGGGGGATCCGACTTTTCCGCGATTCTGGATGGCTACAGAGGCAGAATGGCACAATATTTCTGCATTCGACTTCCGATGACTTCCTGAGTCCATGCCATATCGATTTGCTGCACTAGTCTGTGTATAAGGAGCTCTGATACGTTAATCTTCATTAGAGGAGGCAAGGCTATTAATAGAAGAGGCCATACCTGCACAGTTTGAAACAGCTGTAATTCCACCAACCTCTCCCTCTGAAATCAGTAAAATAATAAACTCACTGAAAAGTAAAAGCTCTTACGGAATTGATGGCATTTCCAGCAAAGTACTTAAAGCTTGTTCCCCACAGATAAGTAGAATTCTCAGCCACGTATGTAATAGCTCTTTGGAGCAGGGTGTTTTCCCTGATAGACTGAAATATGCCGTTGTAAAACCATTGCATAAAAAGGGGGATATGTCGGATGTCAACAACTACCGCCCAATCTCTCTTCTGACAGCTCTATCAAAAATTTTTGAGAAAGTAATGTATTCAAGAGTAGCCTCCCATATTTGTAAAAATAAAGTACTAACAAAATGTCAGTTTGGTTTTCAGAAAGGCTTTTCAACAGAAAATGCTATATATGCTTTCACTGATCAAATATTAAATACTCTGAATAACCGGACATCACCCATTGGTATTTTTTGTGATCTCTCAAAGGCCTTTGATTGTGTAAATCATGGAATTCTTTTAGATAAGCTAAATCATTATGGTTTGAGTGGGGCAGTGCACAAATGGTTTAATTCATACTTAACTGGAAGAATGCAGAAAGTTGAAATAAGTGGTTCGTGTAATGTTAAAACAGCTGATTCCTCAAACTGGGGTGCTATCAAGCACGGGGTCCCACAGGGTTCGGTCTTAGGTCCTTTACTGTTCTTGATATACATTAATGACTTACCATTCCACATTGATGAAGATGCAAAGTTAGTTCTTTTTGCTGATGATACAAGTATAGTAATAACATCCAAAAACCAAGAACTAAGTGATGTAATTGTAAATGATGTTTTTCACAAAATTATTAAGTGGTTCTCAGCAAACGGACTCTCTTTAAATTTTGATAAAACACAGTATATACAGTTCCGTACAGTAAATGGCAAAACTCCAGTAATAAATATAGAATTTGAACAGAAGTCTGTAGCTAAGGTAGAATTTTCAAAATTTTTAGGTGTGTCCATTGATGAGAGGTTAAACTGGAAGCAACACATTGATGGTCTGCTGAAACGTCTGAGTTCAGCTACGTATGCTATTAGGGTTATTGCAAATTTTGGTGATAAGAATCTCAGTAAATTAGCTTACTATGCCTACTTTCATTCACTGCTTTCGTATGGCATCATATTCTGGGGTAATTCATCGTTGAGTAGAAATGTATTCATTGCACAAAAACGTGTAATCAGAATAATTGCTGGAGCCCACCCACGGTCATCCTGCAGACATCTATTTAAGGATCTAGGGATCCTCACAGTAACCTCACAGTATATATATTCCCTTATGAAATTTGTTGATAATAATCCAACACAATTCAAAAGTAATAGCAGTGTGCATACCTATAACACCAGGAGAAAGGATGATCTTCACTATGCAGGGTTAAATCTGACTTTGGCACAGAAAGGGGTAAATTATGCTGCCACAAAAGTCTTTGGGCACCTACCAAACAGCATCAAAAGCCTGACAGATAGCCAACTAACATTTAAAAATAAATTAAAAGAATTTCTAGATGACAACTCCTTCTACTCATTGGCTGAATTTTTAGATATAAAGTAAGTAAAAAAAAAAAAAAAAAAAAAAAACAACTTAATCATTAGTGTCATGCAATATTTTGTGTAATGTAATTTCTTGTACAGACATCTTTTATTAACCTGACACGTTCCACATCATTACGAAGTGTCGTATTCATGATCTATGGAACAAGTATTAATCTAATCTAATCTAATCTAATGGGTAATCTCTCTTGATATTTGTCACATCAGTGTATGTCTATCTCCCATTGTCTCCTTTTGCTCTCATTGATTTCTACTGCCACTGTGTCTTTTCTCACTTACACTGTCTCTTTCTGTCTTTATTTCTCACTGCTAGTGTCTCGACCATTCCACCATACATCAGGAGCTTGAAAATTCTGGTGAAAAGGGGCCTCCGTCTTTTCCGCGATTCTGGATGTGTACAGAGGCAGCATAGCAAATATTTCTGCCGTCGACTTCCGACAACTTCCTGAGTGCATGCCATATCGATTTGCTGCACTAGTCTGGGTAGAAGGAGGTCTGATACGATAATGGGAAGCCTTTCATGATATTTGTCACATCAGTGGATGTCTCTCTCCCATTGTCTCCTATTTCACCCATTGATCCTACTACCACTTTGTCTTTTCTCACTTACACTGTCTCTGTCTGTCTTTATTTCTCACTGCTAGTGTCTCCACCATTCCACTATACATCGGCAACATAAAAATTCTGGTGGGACGGGGGATCTGACTTTCTCGCGATTCTGGATGTCTACAGATGCAACATGGTACAATATTTCTGCAGTCGACTTCCGTCGACATCCAGAGTCCACACAATATCGATTTGCTGAACTAGTCTGGAAAGAATGAGGTGTGATACGATAATGGGAAGTCTTTCATGATATTTGTCACATCAGTGTATGTCTCTCTCCCATTGTCTCCTTTTTCTCCCATTGGTTCCTACTGTTAATGTGTCTTTTCTCACTTACACTGCCTCTGTCTGTCTTTATTTCTCACTGCTAGTGTCTCCACCATTCCACCATACATCAGCAGCTTGAAAATTCTGTTGGGACGGGGGATCCAACATTTCAGCGATTCTGGATGGCTACAGAGGCAGCATGGTGCAATATTTCTGCACTCGACTTCCAACGACTTCCTGAGTCCATGCCATATCGATTTGATGCACTAGTCTGTGTATAAGGAGGTCTGATACGATAATGGGTAGTGTCTCATGATTTTTGTCACATCAGTGTATGTCTCTCTCCCACTGTCTCGTATTTCACCTATTGATTCCTACTGCCACTGTGTCTTTTCTCATTTACACTGTCTCTTTCTGTCTTTATTTCTCAGTGCTAATGTCTCCACCATTCCACCATACATCAGCAGCTTAAAAATTCGGGTGGGACGGGGGATCCGACTCTTTCGCGATTCTGGATGGCCATAGAGGCAGTATGGCACAATATTTCTGCCGTCGACTTCCAACAACTTTCTGAGTCCATGCCATATCGATTTGCTGCCCTAGTCTGGGTAAAAGGAGGTCTGAGACGATAATGGGAAGTCTTTCATATTTGTCACATCAGTGGATGTCTCTCTCCCATTGTCTCCTATTTCACCCATTGATCCTACTGCCGCTTTGTCTATTCTCACTTACACTGTCTCTGTCTGTCTTTATTTCTCACTGCTAGTGTCTCCACCATTCCACTATACATCGGCAACATAAAAATTCTGGTGGGACGGGGGATCTGACTTTCTCGCGATTCTGGATGTCTACAGATGCAACATGGTACAATATTTCTGCAGTCGACTTCCGTCGACATCCAGAGTCCACACAATATCGATTTGCTGAACTAGTCTGGAAAGAATGAGGTGTGATACGATAATGGGAAGTCTTTCATGATATTTGTCACATCAGTGTATGTCTCTCTCCCATTGTCTCCTTTTTCTCCCATTGGTTCCTACTGTTAATGTGTCTTTTCTCACTTACACTGCCTCTGTCTGTCTTTATTTCTCACTGCTAGTGTCTCCACCATTCCACCATACATCAGCAGCTTGAAAATTCTGTTGGGACGGGGGATCCAACATTTCAGCGATTCTGGATGGCTACAGAGGCAGCATGGTGCAATATTTCTGCACTCGACTTCCAACGACTTCCTGAGTCCATGCCATATCGATTTGATGCACTAGTCTGTGTATAAGGAGGTCTGATACGATAATGGGTAGTGTCTCATGATTTTTGTCACATCAGTGTATGTCTCTCTCCCACTGTCTCGTATTTCACCTATTGATTCCTACTGCCACTGTGTCTTTTCTCATTTACACTGTCTCTTTCTGTCTTTATTTCTCAGTGCTAATGTCTCCACCATTCCACCATACATCAGCAGCTTAAAAATTCGGGTGGGACGGGGGATCCGACTCTTTCGCGATTCTGGATGGCCATAGAGGCAGTATGGCACAATATTTCTGCCGTCGACTTCCAACAACTTTCTGAGTCCATGCCATATCGATTTGCTGCCCTAGTCTGGGTAAAAGGAGGTCTGAGACGATAATGGGAAGTCTTTCATATTTGTCACATCAGTGGATGTCTCTCTCCCATTGTCTCCTATTTCACCCATTGATCCTACTGCCGCTTTGTCTATTCTCACTTACACTGTCTCTGTCTGTCTTTATTTCTCACTGCTAGTGTCTCCACCATTCCACTATACATCGGCAACATAAAAATTCTGGTGGGACGGGGGATCTGACTTTCTCGCGATTCTGGATGTCTACAGATGCAACATGGTACAATATTTCTGCAGTCGACTTCCGTCGACATCCAGAGTCCACACAATATCGATTTGCTGAACTAGTCTGGAAAGAATGAGGTGTGATACGATAATGGGAAGTCTTTCATGATATTTGTCACATCAGTGTATGTCTCTCTCCCATTGTCTCCTTTTTCTCCCATTGGTTCCTACTGTTAATGTGTCTTTTCTCACTTACACTGCCTCTGTCTGTCTTTATTTCTTACTGCTAGTGTCTCCACCATTCCACCATACATCAGCAGCTTGAAAATTCTGTTGGGACGGGGGATCCAACATTTCAGCGATTCTGGATGGCTACAGAGGCAGCATGGTGCAATATTTCTGCACTCGACTTCCAACGACTTCCTGAGTCCATGCCATATCGATTTGATGCACTAGTCTGTGTATAAGGAGGTCTGATACGATAATGGGTAGTGTCTCATGATTTTTGTCACATCAGTGTATGTCTCTCTCCCACTGTCTCGTATTTCACCTATTGATTCCTACTGCCACTGTGTCTTTTCTCATTTACACTGTCTCTTTCTGTCTTTATTTCTCAGTGCTAATGTCTCCACCATTCCACCATACATCAGCAGCTTAAAAATTCGGGTGGGACGGGGGATCCGACTCTTTCGCGATTCTGGATGGCCATAGAGGCAGTATGGCACAATATTTCTGCCGTCGACTTCCAACAACTTTCTGAGTCCATGCCATATCGATTTGCTGCCCTAGTCTGGGTAAAAGGAGGTCTGAGACGATAATGGGAAGTCTTTCATATTTGTCACATCAGTGGATGTCTCTCTCCCATTGTCTCCTATTTCACCCATTGATCCTACTGCCGCTTTGTCTATTCTCAATTACACTGTCTCTGTCTGTCTGTATTTCTCACTGCTAGTTTTTCCACCATTCCACTATACATCGGCAGCATAAAAATTCTGGTGGGACGGGGGATCTGACTTTCCTGCGATTCTGGATGGCTACAGAGGCAGCATGGCACAATATTTCTGCAGTCGACTTCCGACGACTTCCTGAGTCCATACCATTCGATATGCTGCACTAGTCTGGGTAAAAGGAGATCTGATAGGATAATGGGACGACACTCATTTTTTTTGTCACATCTGTGAATGTCCCTCTCCCATTATTTCCTTTTTCTCCTATTGATTCCTATTGCCACTGTTTCTTTTCACACTTAGACTGTATCTATCTGTCTTTATGTCTCACTGCTAGTGCCTCCACTATTCCACCATACATCAGCAGCTTGAAAATTCTGGTGGGACGTGGGATCCGACTTTTCCCCGATTTTGGATGGCTACAGAGGCAGCATGACACAATATTTCTGCATTCGACTTTCGATGACTTCCTGAGTCCATCCCATACCGATTTGCTGAACTAGTCTGGGTATAAGGAGGTCTGATACGATAATGGGTAGACTCTTGATTTTTGTCACATCAGTGTATGTCTATCTCCCATTGTCTCCTTTTTCTCTCGTTGATTCCTACTGCCACTGTGTCTTTCCTCACTTACACTGTCTCTTTCTGTCTTTATTTCTCAGTGCTAGTGTCTCCACCATTCCACTATACATCGGCAGCTTAAAAATTCCGGTAGGACGGGGTATCTGACTTTTCCGCGATTCTGGATGGCTACAAAGGCAGCATGGCACAATATTTTTGCAATGGACTTCCAACGACTTCCTGAGTCCATGCCATATCGATTTGCTGCACTAGTCTGGGTAGAAGGAGGTCTGATACGATAATGGGAAGTCTTTCATATTTGTCACATCAGTGGATGTCTATCTCCCATTGTCTGCTATTTCACCCATTGATCCTACTGCCACTTTGTCTTTTCTCACTTACACTGTCTCTGTCTGTCTTTATTTCTCACTGCTAGTGTCTCCACCATTCCACTATACATCGTCAGCTTAAAAATTCTGGTTGGACGGGGGATCCGACTCTGTCGCGATTCTGGATGGCCACAGAGGCAGCATGGCACAATATTTCTGCAGTGAACTTCCAACGATTTCCTGAGTCCATGCCATTCGATATGTGGCACAAGTCTGGGTAAAAGAAGATCTGATACGATATTGGGAAGACTCCCATGTTTTTTGTGACATCAGTGAATGTCTCTCTCCCACTGTCTCCTATTTCACCCGTTGATTCCTACTGCCATTGAATCTTTTCTCACTTACACGGGCTCTTTCTGTTTTTATTTTTCACTGCTAGTGTCTCAACCATTCCACCATACATCAGCAGCTTGAAAATTCTGGTGGGACGAGGGATCCGCCTTTCCTGCGATTCTGGATGGCCACAGAGGCAACATGACACAATATTTCTACAGTCGACTTCCGACGACTTCCTGAGTCCATGCCATTCGATATGCAGCATTAGTCTGGGTAGAAGAAGGTCTGATACGATATTGGGAAGTCTCTCATGATTTTTGTCACGTCTGTGTATGTCTCTTTCCCATTGTCTGCTTTTTCTCCCATTGAGTCCTACTGCCACTGCGTCTTTTCACACTTACCCTGTCTCTTTCTGTCTTTATTTCTCACTGCTAGGGTCTCCACCATTCCACCATACATCAGCAGCTTGAAACTTCTGGTGGAAAGGGGCCTCCATCTTTTCCGCGATTCTGGATGAGTAAAGAGGCAGCATGGCAAATATTTCTGCTTTCGACTTCTGACAACTTCCTGAGTGCATGCCATATCGATTTGCTGCACTAGTCTTGGTAGAAGGAGGTCTGATACGATAATGGGAAGCCTCTCATGATATTTGTTACATCAATGTATGTCTCTGTCCCACTGTCTCCTATTTCGTCCATTGATTCCAACTGCCACTGTGTATTTTCTCTCACACACTGCCTCTTTCTGTCTTTATTTCTCACTGCTAGTGTCTCCACCATTCCACCATTCATAAGCAGCTTAGAAATTCTGGTGGGACGGGGGATCCTACTCTTTCGCGATTATCGATGGCCACAGAGGCAGTATGGCACAATATTTCTGCAGTCGACTTCCAACAATTTCCTGAGTCCATGCCATATCGATTTGCTGCACTAGTCTGGGTAAAAAGAGTTCTGAGTTGATAATGGGAAGTCTCCCATTATATTTGTCACATCAGTGTGTGTCTCTCTCCCATTTTCTAAATTTTCTCCCATTGGTTCCTACTGCCACTGGGTCTTTTCTCACTTACACTGTCTCTTTCTGTCTTTATTTCTCACAGCTAGTGTCTCGACCATTCCACCATACATCAGCAGCTTGAAACTTCTGGTGGAAAGGGGCCTCCATCTTTTCCGCGATTCTGGATGAGTAAAGAGGCAGCATGGCAAATATTTCTGCTTTCGACTTCTGACAACTTCCTGAGTGCATGCCATATCGATTTGCTGCACTAGTCTGGGTAGAAGGAGGTCTGATACGATAATGGGAAGCCTTTCATGATATTTGTCACATCAGTGGATGTCTCTCTCCCATTGTCTCCTATTTCACCCATTGATCCTACTACCACTTTGTCTTTTCTCACTTACACTGTCTCTGTCTGTCTTTATTTCTCACTGCTAGTGTCTCCACCATTCCACTATACCTCGGCAACATAAAAATTCTGGTGGGACGGGGGATCTGACTTTCTCGCGATTCTGGATGTCTACAGATGCAACATGGTACAATATTTCTGCAGTCGACTTCCGTCGACATCCAGAGTCCACACAATATCGAGTTGCTGAACTAGTCTGGAAAGAATGAGGTGTGATACGATAATGGGAAGTCTTTCATGATATTTGTCACATCAGTGTATGTCTCTCTCCCATTGTCTCCTATTTCACCCATTGATTCCTACTGCCACTGTGTGTTTTCTCACTTCCATGGTCTCTTTCTGTCTTTATTTCTCACTGCTAGTGTCTCCACCATTCCACTATACATCAGCAGCTTGAAACTTCTGGCGGGACGGGGGATCTGACTTTCTCTCGATTCTGGAATGACACAGAGGCAGTATGGCACAATATTTCTGCAGTCGACTTCCAACAACTTTCTGAGTCCATGACATATCGATTTGCTGCACTAGTCTGGGTGAAAGGGGGTCTGAGACGATAATGGGAAGTTTCCCATGATATTTGTCACATCAGTGTGTGTTTCTCTCCCATTGTCTAATTTGTCTCCCATTGATTCCTACTGCCACTGTGTCTTTTCTAACTTATACTGTCTCTTTCTGTCTTTATTTCTCACTGCTAGTGTCTCACATTCCACCATTCATCAGCAGCTTAAAAATTCTTGTGGGACGGGGGATCCGACTCTTTCGCGATTCTGGATTGCCACAGAGGCAGTATGGCACAATATTTCTGCAGTCGACTTCCAACAACTTCCTGAGTCCATGCCATATCGATTTGCTGCACTAGTCTGGGTAAAACGCGGTCTGAGACGATAATGGGAAGTTTCCCATGATATTTATCACATCAGTGTGTGTCTCTCTGCCATTGTCTAATTTGTCTCCCATTGGTACCTACTGCCACTGTGTCTTTTCTCACTTACAAGGTCTCTTTCTGTCTTTATTTCTCAGTGCTAGTCTCTCCACCATTCCACCATCCATCAGCAGCTTGAAACTTCTGGCGGGACGGGGGATCCGACTTTTCCGCGATTCTGGATGGCCACAGAGGCAGTATGGCACAATATTTCTGCAGTGAACTTCCAACGATTTCCTGAGTCCATGCCATTCGATATGTGGCACAAGTCTGGGTAGAAGGAGGTCTGATACGATAATGGGAAGTCTTTCATGATATTTGACACATCAGTGTATGTCTCTCTCCCATTGTCTCCTATTTCACCCATTGAGTCCTACTGCCACTGTGTGTTTTCTCACTTCCATGGTCTCTTTCTGTCTTTATTTCTCACTGCTAGTGTCTCCACCATTCCACTATACATCAGCAGCTTGAAACTTCTGGCGGGACGGGGGATCTGACTTTCTCTCGATTCTGGAATGACACAGAGGCAGTATGGCACAATATTTCTGCAGTCGACTTCCAACAACTTTCTGAGTCCATGACATATCGATTTGCTGCACTAGTCTGGGTCAAAGGGGGTCTGAGACGATAATGGGAAGTTTCCCATGATATTTGTCACATCAGTGTGTGTCTCTCTGCCATTGTCTAATTTGTCTCCCATTGGTACCTACTGCCACTGTGTCTTTTCTCACTTACAAGGTCTCTTTCTGTCTTTATTTCTCAGTGCTAGTCTCTCCACCATTCCACCATCCATCAGCAGCTTGAAACTTCTGGCGGGACGGGTGATCTGACTTTTCCGCGATTCTGGATGGCCACAGAGGCAACATGACACAATATTTCTACAGTCGACTTCCAACGACTTCCTGAGTCCATGCCATATCGGTTCGCTGCACTAGTCTGGGTAAAAGTAGGTCTGATACGATAATGGGAAGTCACCCATGATTTTTCTCACATCAGTGTATGTCTCTCTCCCATTGTCTCCTTTTTTTCCCATTGATTCCTACTGCCACTGTGTCTTTTCACACTTACACTGTCTCTTTCTGTCTGTATTTCTCACTGCTATTCTCTCCACCATTCCACCATACATCGGCAGCTTAATAATTCTGGGGGACGGGGGATCCGACTTTTCCGCGGTTCTGGATGGCTACAGAGGCAGCATGGCACAATATTTCTGCAGTCGACTTCCAACGACTTCCTGAGTCCATGCCATATCGGTTCGCTGCACTAGTCTGGGTAAAAGGAGGTCTGATACGATAATGGGAAGTCACCCATGATTTTTGTCACATCAGTATATGTCTCTCTCCCATTGTCTCCTTTTTCTCGCATTGATTCCCACTGCCACTTTGTCTTCTCTCACTTACACTGTCTCCTTTTGTCTTTATTTCTCACTGCCAGTGTCTCCACAATACATCGGCAGCTTAAAAGTTCTGGGAGGACGGGGAGGGTCCGACTTACTTTTTCTCTTTTACCCACATGTTCAAAATTTCGGTCCAAACTTCACCTTTTCCTATACCTACATGTTAACGTTCGTCTGTCTGGTATGGTCCACACTTCCAAGGCTATGTATGGTCTCCAATCATCTGTATTTTCCATTTTCACAGTCCCCAGTATCTTTTGTACCTACTGGTTCTACCTCCATCGATCCCTCTATTTCTTTTACTGTCGCTGTCTCTCACTGACTATCGACATCTCCTCTCACTACAGTATGCACTGCTATTGCCTTCATCCATCTCTCTTTCTCTTTCACTGCCACTTCCTTTCTACTGTCATTACTGTCTGGTTACAATTTTTCTCCCAATTCAATTGTCACATCCCTCTTCCACCCTTACCGTCTCTGTGGTGTTCTCTTTCAGCACAAAAAAGCGCGAATATATTTGCAAGCCAAAATGATGGACACGAAGGCGGAATGAGGGTTGAGCCAGCTTTTTCCCCCACTTCTCTCTCTCTCTGAGTCCTTTAAAAAGAAACCATTCACATTTTTTGTGCTTCATCATGAGCATTTTTTCGCTGGTTGCCTCCTTTTCCCTGCTACAGCAGGGTGTGCTGCTTACATGAAACGAATTCCGTAGCTCAGTAAAAATTTGACAGTTTATTTTCACTACTGGCCATTAAAATTTCTATACCAAGAATAAATGCAGATGATAAACGAGTATTCATTGGACAGATATATTATACTAAAACTGACATTTTCACGCAATTTGGGCCCATAGATCCTGAGAAATCAGTACCCAGAACAACCACCTCTGGCCGTAATAACGACCTTGATAGCCTGGGTATTGAGTCAAACAGAGCTTGGATGGTGTGTACAGGTACTGCTGCCCATGCAGCTTCAGCACGATATCACAGTTCAGCAAGAGTAGTGACTGGCGTATTGTGATGAGCAGCTGCTCGGCCACCATTGACCAGACGTTTCCAATCGGTGAGAGATCTGGAGAATGTGCTGGCCAAGCAGCAGTTGAATATTTTCTTTATCCAGAAAGGCCCGTACAGGACCTACAACATGCGGTGGTGCAGTTTCCTGATGAAATGTAGTGTTTTGTAGGGATCAAATGAAGGGTAGAGCCACGGGTCGTAACACATCTGAAGTATAACGTCCACCGTTCAAAGTGCCGTCAGTGCGAACAAGAGGTGACTGAGACATGTACCAATGGCACCCCATACCATCACGCTGGGTGATACGCCATTGTGGTGATGACGAATACACGCTTCCAATGTACGTTCCCCACGATGTCGCCAAACATGGATGCGACTATCATGATGCTGTAAACATAACCTGGATTCATCCGAAAAAAATGACGTTTTCCCATTGGTGCACCCAGGTTCGTCGTTGAGTACACCATCACTAGCGCTCCTGTCTGTGATGCAGCGTCAGGGGTAACCGCAGCCATGGTCTCCGACCTGACGTCGTCGAACTGTTTGTGCAGATGGTTGTTGTCTTGCTAACGTCCCCATCTGTTGACTCAGGGATCGAGACGTGGCTGCACGATCAGTTTCAGCCATGCGGATAAGATGCCTGTCACCTCGACTGTTACTGATACGAGGCCGTTGGGATCCAGCACGGCGTTCCGTATTACCCTTCTGAACCCACCGATTCCATATTTTACTAATAGACTTTGGATATCGACCATCTCGAGCAGCAATGTCGCGATACGGGGCTCTCAGTGATGTCCACAACTGATCATTAAAAAATAAAGTAAACTAACTATATTAACTTCCAATTGAACAAAAAAACAATGCCAATAGAATAAAAGTTAATAATAATGAATTAGAATGTGTAACAAGTACCAAATTCTTAGGGATCAATGTAGACAGCCAACTGAAATGGACAAACCATGTCAACATTTTGGCAAAGAAATTATCCACAGCATGCTATGCTCTTAAAATCGTTGCACCGGTATGCAATAATACCTGTCTTACAATAACATATTACGGATATCTACATTCAGTCCTCAGCTATGAGATCATGGTTCGGGGAACAAGTGACAGTAACATAAAAACTGTGTTCAAAGTACAAAAAAGAGCCATAAGGATAATAACAAACAGCAGCAACAGGGCCCACTGTCTAGAATTATTTAGAAAGCTAGGCATTCTAATTATATCTTGTGAGTATATCTTTCAGAACATAATGTTCATTAAGAGAAATCTCAACATGTATAACACAAACAGCCTAATACATGACCATGAAACAAGATCTTGTTACCAACTCCACCTAGATAGAAAGAACAAGACAAAGACGCCAAAAAATATATTTTATAATTGGATAAAAATGTATAACAAATTACCACAGGGAATTAAAGAAATTAATGAGCGCCTCACTTTCAGACAAAAGCTTAAAACCTTCATAGTAAGTAAAAGTTGTTATACTGTAAAAGAATATTTAACATAGATGTAGATTATTAGCGACATATGACATTATCACCAAAATATGATGTAATTATAAATGTGTGTATGACATCAGTAGCAGACAAACTGCGCGAGAATCGGGAATCTCAAAAACGTCGGTGTTGAGAATGCTACATCAACATCGATTGCACACGTACCATCTTTCTATTCACCAGTAATTGCATGGCGACTACTTTGAACGTCGTGTACAGTTCTGCCACTGGGTACAAGAGACATTACGGGACTATGACAGATTTTTTGCAAGCGTTCTGTTTAGCGACGAAGTGTCATTCACCAACAGCGGTAACGTAAACCGGCATAGTATGCAGAACTGGGCAACGTAAAATCCTCGATGGCTGCGACAAGTGGAACATCAGCGACCTTGGCGGGTTGATTTATGGTGCGGCATTATGGGAGGAAGGATAAGTGGCCCCCATTTTATCGATGGCTATCTAAATGGCGCAATGTATGCTGATTTCCGACGTAATGTTCTACCGATGTTACTGCAAGATGTTTCACTGCATGACAGAATGGCGATGTACTTCCAACATGATGGATGACCGGCACATAGCTCGTGCGCGGTTGAAGCGGTATTGAATAGCATATTTCATGACAAGTGGATTGGTCTTCGAAGCACCATACCATGGCCCGCACGTTCACCGGATCTCTGACGTCCCCGGATTTCTTTCTGTGAGGAAAATTGAAGCGCATTTGCTACCGTGATCCACCGACCTGACAACATGCGTCAGTGCATTGTCAATGCATGCGCGAACATTACGGAAGGCAAACTACTCGTTGCTGAGAGGAATGTCGTTACACGTATTGCCAAATGCATTGAGGTTGACGGACATCATTTTGAGCATTTATTGCATTAATGAGGTATTTACAGCTAATCACGCTGTAACAGTATGCGTTCTCAGAAATGATAAGTTCACAAAGGTACATGTATCACCTTGGAACAACCGAAATAAAATGTTCAAACGTACCTACGTTCTGTATTTTAGTTTAAAAAACCTACTTGTATCAACTGGTCATCTGAAATTGTGAGCCATATTTTTGTGACTATTACAGCGCCATCTATCACAAAGCGAAAAAAGTGGTCCAACTAAAACATTCATATTTCTTTACATACTACACGAATATGTAATAAGAAATGTGGGTTCCTATTTTTTTTAAAAACGCCGTTGATATCCGTTTGACCTATGGCAGCGCCATCGAGTGGGCCAACCATAGCGCCATCTGGTTTCCCCCTTCAAGCTAGACGAGTTTCGTTCTTTGTAGTTATTTTGTTCGACGCTTATTTCGCGAGATATTTGGCCCGGTCACGATCAATGAACCACAATGTATATTTGTTGTGGTCTTCAGTCCAGAGACTGGTTTGATGCAGCTCTCCATGCTACTCAATCCTGTTCAAGCTTCTTCATCTCCAAGTACCTACTACAACCTACATCCTTCTGAATCTGTTTAGTGTATTCATCTCTTGGTCTCCCTGTACGATTTTTACCCTCCACGCTGCCCTCCAACACTAAATTGGTGGTCCCTTGATGCCTCAGAACATGTCCTAATAATCGATCCCTTCTTTTAGTCAAGTTGTGCCACAAACTCCTCTTCTCCCCAATTCTTTTCAGTACCTCCTCATTAGTTATGTGATCTACCCATCTAATCTTCAGCATTCTTCTGTAGCACCACATTTCGTAAGCTTCTATTCTCTTCTTGTCTAAACTACTTATCGGCCATGTTTCACTTTCATACATGGCTACACTCCGCACAAATACTTTCAGAAAAGACTTCCTGATACTTAAATCTATACTCGATGTTAACAAATTCCTCTTCTCCAGAAAAACTTTCTTTAACATTGCCAGTCTACATTTTATATCCTCTCA